>NC_056726.1:630912737-631121725 GCF_019279795.1 Protopterus annectens | reverse complement strand
ATGTGCTTTTTTGCATTTGGCGTAAGCCCATTTTTATTACATATATTTATGGGCAATTATAAGCTGGTTGTACTGAAGTAGGCTAGGCCATTCTAGCCACCCCAGAAGATTTAGGTTGTGACAGTGGTGGGCCCTATAGGCTGTGCCTGTTGCAAATTTAGCAATATGGTTATAACAGCTGAAGAGTTTGCTAAGAGCGGATTTGTTCAAATTAGTGAGTAGAGGGGAGGCATAGAGAAGAGTGGAGAGTAGATGGGAATGAGCAATAGCAGTCCTAGCAAATGGAGTAAGGAATAGAGTGAGCCAAGTTTTTGGTTAATGGTTTTGATAGTTTGATTGACATGGATATCAAATTTGTTGTCTATTGTGACACCTAAGAGTTTGGTTTGCGCATCTGGGGAGATAATGGTACCATTATTAGATTTTATGGTAAAGACTAGTGAGGAAGACTTACAATTGGGGGAGAAAAGAAGCAACTTTGTTTTGTTAGGGTTTAATAGCAGCTGATGGTTAGAGAGCCAGTTAGGTATTCTGGATTAATGTCAAACTACATAAATAGGACCTTGCCTAAGATCAACAAATTCATTAGAGATCTTGGTAGCTTAAGTGACAGTGAACTTTCCTTCATTCCTTGCATATCAGTTTTATTTAGGAAGCCTTTCTACCTTTCATAGTTAATTAACAAGGGTATAGCCTCCAGGTGCAAGGATATTATATTCCGCCTCTATTCCTCCCTCATCAAGCCAGGCATAGAATATGCATCATTTGGAATGTACTTTTCCAAACACCTTGCTTAATTAAAGAGGCTGCAACATTTTCTGCCAATCAATCAATAAATAAATAAGTAAATAAGTAAATAAAAGACTATGTTCCTTTAGCTAGCCAGACAAAATGAAAAACATTTGACTTTTCCATGTCACATATTAGCTTCATTGTGGTGGTCTCTGCTTCACCTTCTGGGCTATGAGTGTGGCTGTCCTACAAAACCTCTTCCACCTCTGAAATTCTGGTAATACCAAAAACTATTAACTCTAAAGTTCTTGGTCTTCATTGGAAAATAAATTAAGGTTTCTTGGCGTGAAACAGTCTTCATCCAAATAATCTTCTAATTATGGCAAAGGCTCCTCCTTCATCCTTTATATTATAACACATCTACCTCTATCAAGTTCTGCATTGGCAGTTTCATGTGTACCTACAAGTTTACTACTGGAGTAATCAGTACAGTCTTCCTTCGGAATGGTGGTGGGGTGTGGGAGCAAATTCATTAACTAAGCTCTCTGTGTTGTATGGCTAAGCTCTTGTATGGTCATTCAGACTGCCTCCCAGTAAAAACCTATGAACCTAATATATATGCACATGTTTGTTGTTTAAGACCACCTAGATGCCTTGCATTACAGGAATTTAACTGCGTGTTTTCTGGATTTCTGTCTCAGCTCCAAGTGAGGTGTAGAACAGAAGAGTACTTAGGTCTAGAATCTCTTCTTTCCCACCTACTGAATTAATGCACAGTACTCATTTGTCAGGGTAACCACATTTATTCTCAAATGAATATGCATTAGTCTTTGTCCAGGATATCCTCTCTGCTCCCTTTGTGTATATTAGTACTTTTTTTTTCAAATAAAATATTGCTTTTCTTGTTTTGAAACACAAAATACAGGCTATATATTGGTTGGTTCAGCTCAAACACCATTTTTAAAACCAGTTATTAACATGAAAAATACTTTCACTGTTTTATAGGATATAACAATTGCACAGAACAAAGCTTGGTAATCTTTCTTACTTCTAGCAATCTATACTCTAATAGCAAAAAACAAGGTATCTACTCTTTATTGTATATCCTTGGATGGTTTGACTTAAACAAACCAACTATACAGATTAAAAGATTTCCTACTCTAACATAACTAAAATAAACACTATGTACAATTGATGTTACCTTAGCTCATGGTTTATTCCCTTCTTCATTCATAGTTTTTATGGCTTACATGTTCTGAGAGATGTGTTAACGAAAGGCTCACAGTAAATAAATTTAGAAGCCTTGTTTGATCTTTTAGTTTGCGTTCACCTTTATGACTGAATGTCAATTAGAGTTTTCCAGTATTTCTGATAGTATGTTAGTCTCGCTTGACTTTTTGTATATAGTTTGTTTGCTAATATATATTTCTTGGCTAGGTTTTTTAATTCTTCCCATGTAATTTTGGATCTATCCATACAGTTATTTGCTATGTAAAATTTCAATAGTGTACATAGTGTTATAATATGCCTTTTTAATTTATTACTGTTGTCTGTGATAATATGAAGTACAGCTCTTTCCCATGACGGTGTAGTCTTTGAGTATCCTATTTTTTCTAATAAGGATCTTAGTGAGCACCACAGTTTATATACTTTTTTGCAGCTCCAGAAGATGTGCAGGGTGTCGGCCACTTTGGTAGGACAGAAGGGGCAATATGGGGAATTTTCTGGGTTGAATTTGTTTAATAGGGCAGGTGTATGATAAGCATTGTTAATGATCATGACTTCAGCGTATATTAATTTTTTAAAGCGAGTTAATTTCATGGTGTGTTTTATAGCTGATGCTTTCTGGTTTGGTGTAATATTCTTGTTCTTTTCATCCCAAAATTTAGAGAACAGAAGTGTATTTTGGAATTTAATTTTTGTTATAAGTTTATATGTGTTAGATAGCATTTTGTTATTATACAATAACATTTTTTGAATCTGTTGCGACAGCTTGATGTCCTGCTCTTTGATAGTATAGCTTGCGGTTATCAAGTTTACTAAGTAGAGAATTTGCATAATTATTATGTTATATTTTTTATTTACATTTAAGGATTTTCTGATGCTATCCATCGAGAGATGTTTTAGTTGGTAGAAGTCCCATACTTTGCATTTCTTTATTGTAGGGTAAGTATCTAAATTTATCATAGTATTAGTCAATTTTATATTGGGGTTACAATGTATTGATTGTAAGAATGTGATTGTATTTTTGAGTTGTAGTGATATCAGTAACTTCTTGAAATCTTTGCTTTTATTTATAATATTTGGGTAGATTTTAAGTGACTTGAGAGTTTTCTGATTTAAGAAGGGTATATATTTAGGATTGACATTAGTCGAGGTTATGGTTTGGTGGTATAGTTTTATCCACAATGGATGCCACTCACTTTTAGCTGGAACATAATTTACAATTTGGGTAATGCGGCTAGCACTGATGATTTCATGGTATAGTTGGAAATCAGGAATGCCCAATCCCCCTTTTTCTTTAGGGAGCAATAGTTTGTAATAACTGATTCTAGTGCTCTTCGGATGCCATATGAATTTTGCTAACTGTGTTTTAATCTTGTTAAAGAAGCTAAATTGAATTTTAGTAAAGATAGCATTTAGTTGATAAAGGATTTTTGAGAGTATATTCATTTTAATAATTGCAACTTTAGATAAGGGGGAGAGTTTAAGATTTTCCATCTGCTAATATCATAAACTATGCTAGACCATGTTTTATATAGGTTGTTGTTAATCATGTCTGGCTGCAAGGGACTGAAATAAATATCTAAATATTTAAAAGTATATTCTACTTTGATTCTTGTGTCTGGAAAGTGGAATTCTTTGTGTCCTAGGGGATTTAATGGGTATATGACTGACTTGTTAGGATTTATTTCATAATTGGATATTTTGGAAAATTTTTCAATAGAGTCAGGGATTTTTACCAGGTCAGTATTGGGAAATTCAAAATATATATTTAGGTCATCAGCAAAAGCTGTATATTTTATTTGGGTTTTGGATATTTGCATAAAGTGATGATATGTTCTTTGACTGATTTGTATTAGGAGTGCTTCAATCTAAATATTAAACAGATAAGGAGAGAGTGGGCAGCCTTGCCTTGTCCCATTAATAATTTTGATTGGTTTTGAAAGTTATTTTATTAATATAGAGTGCAGTGGTTGCGTTATTGTATAGAGTTTTGACCATTTTTGTATATTCATGTGGGATTTTGAACTGATGGAGCAATTTGAAGAGAAAGTTTAAATTAACTCTATCGTAACTATAGTGTCAACTGATAAGGCATATTTAAGAGATCTATCCTTTGCACATAGGTGAGTTAAGGAATCAGTAGTGAGCATGTTGTCCCAAATCTGCCTCTGATTCATAAACCCTAGTTGCTCTGGTGATATTATGAATGGTAGAATTTTTTTGATTCTGTTAGCTAAAATTGTTGAAAGAATTTTAATATCGATATTAATCAGAGCTATAGGTCTATAATTGTTTGGATTTGTATTATCATTGTTTGGATTTGGAATTAGAATGGTCTTTGAGTTATTCATATATAGGTTGGATATCCCAAGCTCTATTATATAATTAAACACTTTTAAAAGCATAGGTGAAATTTGTTTTTTAAAGTTCTTGTAGAATTCTGCCACATATCCATCCGGCCCAGGAGCCTTCCCAGGTTTTAACTTATCAATAGCGACTGCAATTCCTCTTCTGTTAGTGGGGCTTGTAGATTACCGGATTATATATCATTAATCTTCTTCTTCGTTTGGCTTTTCCCAGTTAGGGGTCGCCACAGCAGATCACCTGTCCGCTCATGGTTGGCAGTGGAGTCTTACAGTGTCGAGTTGCCAGCCCGGCACCCAACCTTCCACAGAAGGCTCGCATATGCACGCACTCATACCTAGGGCCAATTTAGAGTGTCCAATCCACCTACATCATGTCTTTGGGATGTGAAATGAAACCAGAGTACCCGGAGGAAGCCCACGTGACCACAGGGAGGACATGCAGACTCCGCACAGAAGGCACCCCAGAGGGGGATCAAACTGGAGGGGCTCTTGCTGTGAGGCGGCAATGCTAACTGCTGCACCACCCTATATATCATTAATAAGAGGGAATTTTAAGTCACCTATAAAATGTTGGAGTGAAGATTCTTGGATATGTTCCTGTGGGCCGTATATGGTTTGAAATATTTCTTCAAATCCTTGAATAATTTCATTATCTGAGTTTAGAATTTTATCCTTATACTTTATTTCCTTTATTTTACTGTGTGGGGGGGGTTAGCATTAATGATTCTTGCTAGCATTTTAGAAGGGGTTTGGGCCCATTCTGCATATTTATACACTAATTTTAGTTCCATGATTGAATATTGTTGTGTCTGAATTTCATAGAGTTGTTTTTGTAGATTTGTATATAGTAGTTCTTTTGATAGTGTATTAAATCTATTTGGTATGACACACCTTAAGTAGAATATTCATGATTTTGCTGATTATGTAACACAGTTCAGCAGTATTCCACCATGTTGGTGAAGGGGAAAACGTTATATACACGCATATACCTTACAGAGGCAGGACAACCATATAGTTACGGTTAGTGAGGGGCAGGTAATAATAGATGTACCCTGATGTGCATCCCATTTCCCTGTAATGTGTTGCAGACAGCATGAAGGATGCTATACTACAATATAGAGAAGCCGTGAGGACAAATGTGATCATAAGTAAGTGATGCATACAAGTATAATATAGCATTTAATATTGCATGTTCTTTACGTAAACTTGTTTTAATTATTGTTCAGGAAATAACCAGAATTTAAAATATCTGACATGCAGTTTATGTCATGTGAAACATATTAATATATTAGAGTAATCATTTAAGTACACCTGGGCACATTTTCAAATCTAGGAATTCATAAATACTTTTCTTTACAGTTGTGTGTAAGGAACAGTAAAAGGAAGGACAGGGAAGAGAATGTGGGGTGAACATATTAAGGGGTAAATGCTTGGAAGATGAAGAGGTTAAGAACATATTGAACACATTGGATTAACACTTGCAAATGTATACAATCAAATAACTTAAATCAGTTGTTTAAATCTTCAAAATATTGAACAAACCAGTTGTGGAAACACTTAATTCATTTCCAGCTGATGACTGTTCCTATGGAGTTATCAATTTTTTTCCAGTACTCGAATAAGCATGTGCTATCATTCTGCAGCAATGAAGATATACCACTTTGTCATGTCTTTGCAGAGACTTACTTGATGTAAACCTCATGTGTACGAGTTGACCATTTTAGGAATGCTAAAGATTGGTGGTTCTTCAGTTGCATTATGTTTTTTTGACTAATACCAAGTAATCTGTGGGAGTCTTTTCTCTGAGGGCATTCTAGTCTGAAGCAACAAACCATTAAATAATGCAAACTGTTTAGAAAAAAGTAATTTGTTATTTAAATTCGTTTGCATAAAGAACTGAATTTCATGTTAAAATAACTTGAGATTACACCAATCATAAAATATATATGACCATATAACTGCTGCTAATCTGTTGCTTCACCAGCTATATAGTGAGTAACATGCAACAAAAATTGATATCCTGTGTGTTTTGCAAAGGATTTTGTGAAGAATTCTCAAGGTGTAGATTTGATGAGTAAGACAGAATGCAGTTATAAATTATGACTGTACCACGTAACATCTTGACTGAGGCTGTGATTTATAGATACATTCTTTGCAGCTGTTTAGTGCTAAATATGAAGGATCCTATAGCGTGACACATCTACTTAGATATTAATTAGGGCTTGCATAATACTGGTAGTTAGCAAAAAGGAGTGCATAGTGCATTAGTACAGAATTATCATGGGGATGACTGGCATTTGGCAATATCAGTGGAGAAGTCATGTTAGGAAAGTGCACCATGGTCAGAGTGGACAGCATTACAGGAAAAGCAAGCAAGCATTCCTGAGGTTGTATAAAGGGTTATATTGGTTCAAAAGGATTTCTGTCTGGAGGAAGAACAAGTTGTCTTCCCCCAGACACTGCACAGTGGTCCTTTGGTTCCTAGGTCTGCTCTTGACCTGGGTATAGCACCTGGTATTATGGTTACTCAGACAGGTCTGCTTGAGGAGCAAATGTTAGATCCATGCACATGGAAACATGTTTGGACATCTTGTGACACACATCACTGTGCAGTTGTGAGGTGCTTCAGAAAGGAGCTGTAATACAGACTTACAGCACTTTGAACATCACAGCTGCTGTACAAGAGAATATTTTTGACAGTTCCAGGATGGGCAGGGATGAGAAGCTTAGCATTGTTTATTGTTGACAGTGTTGAGCATTTCGGTAATGATTCAAAGACTGTTGCAGTGTTTACTTCATTAACATAACTTCTGTGCTATTAGGTCAGAATTAGCACAATATGAAGTGGCATCACCGTAGTGTGAGAGACCATTCTTACTAAATGAAATTGTGTATCAGGTGTTTACTGCATTACTACACTGGACCTTGAAATAGACATACTGAAAGAAGACACATTACCTGGTATGCATATCTGCACTATATTGAAAAACATGGTGGACAGCAGCAACAGGGACATAGAGAAACTGCTGTATGTGGGTGGGTGGGTGTGAGTGCCTCTAATGCACAGTGCACTGCATAAGAGGCAGGACTTAATCAACAAGAAGCTTCTGCATACATGTCCTTCAGGTAACTCAGTGCTGAAACTGTAGTGCCCTGCACAGCAAGGTATGTAGGTATCTTTATGGTATTCACAAATTTTTGTCATCCAGCAGTGTGATTGTTGGGGGGGGGGGGGATGAAATTAATTTAATTGTGTGCCGCTCATCCATTGTTTTGATGCTTTCAAAGATTTTACTGGTGGAGGGGTGTAGCAAAATGGGACAGATGTGTCTGGTGTCAGCAGGACAGTTGTGGCTGATGATGGTGGCAATGCACCACCAGGCAGTGTCTGATCACACAATGGCAGTGTTAGCAATACTAACATTGGAGAGCTGACACACATCTCCAGTATGTGATGAACATGTGCAGAGACAGGCCAAACCCCCAGCCATGCCAGTGTTTGGCAGATGCCTTGTAACCATGAGCTCAACTCAGACTACACAGGAGTTAGTAGCCCAGATGGCATCTGTGCCCTTCACTGCCTCCGATATGTTTTTACACACCAGAGGGGATGGACATGGTGGTCTGCAACACTACCATGGTTCTAGGTCTGCTCTTGACCTGGGTATAGCACCTGGTATTAATCAGTGGATGTACTGGCCAGTGATCCAGTCACAGGCAGCTGCTACCCACACTGTTGTGGAGATGGTGAGTACATCATGGTGAGTGCACTGTGTGGTCTGAAGAATGATGTGCAACACCTACATCACCTGTAGGGTGACATCCAACACCTGTGCACTGACATGAATTATCACAACTGAGAGCAGAAGATGCTGCTAAGATCACTGATGGCTAACACTGCAACTTATGGTGCATTCATTAGGCAGATGATAGCCATCTCCCATTCTGCCTCTGTTGGTTCTGCTGCCCATAGCTTTGGAAGTGTCTGGATGCAAGATGGCCTGCCAAAGGTTCAGCATACCCAGACAATTCCTGTGATGGCATCACAGTCAGCTCTGACCACAAAAGCATCCACACCTGGCGCCGTTCCTAGGACACCTCTTCAGGCTGCACAGTATTGCTCCCTTAGTTCCACACTATCAGTTTCCCCTATGGACAGATGGAGCACCACACCTACTTGTGACTTGTCATATGGGCTATCGGTACTGCATAGCCAATGCTTCCTGATATGGACACCCCATCATGGTTCAAATGCATGTTGTCAAAGTTCTCCACAATTCTTGCATTTGACAGTATCAAGCCCCAAGATCAGAGGCCATTGCAGTACTCATCTTCAGTGTTCACAACACTGCAGCTGTGCTCTCTGACATCACACAACTTACTTTCAGACATTATGGTTACCACAAGCATCAATGACCCAGGCCCATATGATAACATTGCTGTCACTGTATCCCTTCACATGTGTAAGTGATGATACGTTTACCTTGCCAGTTCCCTAACCTGTCATCATCAGTCCCATTTTTCCTGTTTTTTACATGGTCAGGGTGTTATGTCACCTGTTACAATCTCTGTCTGTTCAGTAATGCTCTCCAACCTTCTTTGACACTCATGTCTGATTGTCTCAGGTCTTCTCTCACATAATCCATCCACCTTCTTAGTGGGCACCCTCTTTTCCTCTTGCCTTCTTCTGGTCTATCCCAAATCGTCTTCACCAGATTGTCTTCTGCTTTTCTGCACATGTGCCTCAACCACCATAATCTGTTATCTTTGACCTTTTCTGCAATTGCAGGTACTTTGGCTTCTACTCTTATGTCATTTCTTCATCTGTCCCACATTGTGCATCCTACTACTTGTATCAGGCACTTCATCTCTATTACCTCTAGTTTCCTCAGTTGCTTTGCCTTTACTGTCCAGGTTTCTGTACCATACAGTTGTACTGGTCACACCACTGTCTTGTGCACCTTACGTTTCAGCTTTTTTTGACATTCTTCAGGCATATTTTACCTTTGACACTCTGTGCCAGTTGACTGCACCCTCTCTGATTCTAGCTTTGATCTCTTCATTCAGACTTCACTTTTCCTTAAGCACCCCTCCCAGATTCTTGAATCTGTTAACCTGTTCCAATGTTTTCCCTTGTATCTCAGTTCTCAGTTTCTTCTGATTTCTCTATTTGCTGCCATGACAGCTGTTTTACTGTACTCTGTTTCATCTCATGTGCCTTCAGTTTTGCATTCCATTACCCTATGCTTTGCACAAGTTCTTGCTCAGTCTGCCTGCAATCATGCATCATCTGTGTACAGCAACTTTGTTGATCTGTCCTCTCCAACCTGTTTGCTAATGCAATCCATCACCTGTATGAACAGTGGTGGCTCAAAGCTGAATCGTGGTGCAAACCCACTCCCACTGGGAAACTGTGAGACTGAACACTGTTCGTAGTTGAGTCATTGGGATCTTGTATGTAGCCTGCACTGATTCTAAAAATGTTTTTGGGACTTTGAACCACTGCAGGACTGTCCAAGTCAAATGTTAGCTCAGTTGTGCTGTATCCTGATATGAATACAGACTGCTCATCTCCCATTTTTTCCTATTCTGCGTATCCGTTTATTAGTCACCCTCTCTAGAACTTTCATGCAGTGTGATACCTCTGTACTTCACACAGCTGTGAATGTCCTCTTTGTTCTAGAACACTGTAGATCGTATGCTTATTCTCTGTTCCTCTTAGATATGCCTTTCTTTTCACACTGCTATGAGCACCCTCAGCCATTTCTCCGCTATCTCACCCAACATGTTTGTCATATCTGCTGTGACTTCATCTGAATATGCTACTTCCCTTGACTTTATTTTCCTTTGTGCTGTTCTTACTTTTGTGGTGGGCTCCTCCTGTTCTTTCACTGTAGGCTGTGTCTGGGGCAGTACACCTTCTGTAGGATTTTCTTCATTCAGAAGCTGCTGTAAGCACTCCTTCCATCTGCCTTTGATATCCTGTGGACTGGTGAGCAGGTTGTTACTGGCATCACTTATAAAGGGTGTCTGACTATGTTCTTTATCTTTCTGCCTTTATCTTTCAACCTGATGTAGTTTCTTTGTGCTATCTACTAGGTTACTTTTCAGAAGTTGGTAAAGTGCCTCTGATGCCTTGTTCTTAGCTATTGCATCTCCTCTCTTAGCCTGTTTGTTAACCAACCAGTATTCCTTTCTAGCCTGGTCTGTCTTTTCTGTCTCCCACTTTTTCCTGCATGCCCCCTTTCTTTTGATGACTTCCTGCACTTTTGCATTCACCACCAGCTTTCCTTATGTATCTTATTTCCATACCTGGCTTGGCTGCATGTCTGTTCTGTAGTCCTTACAAATGCTGTTTTGAGGTGCTGCCATGCTTCTTCAACCTCACCTAATTTCTCTTCTCCTTCTTGAGGTGCTAGAGCCCTGAGTAATTCCTTGAACTGTTCTGCTTTCTCCCCAGTCAACTTTCAGGTCTTTAGCCTGGTCTCTGTTGACCATAAAGCCTTCTCTGACCACTGCTTGCAGCAGATTGTGGCACCCAGTACCTTTATGCTGTCTGACTGCATGGTAATTGTATATACTGGGATCTGTATCTGCCTAGTCATGCACACACAAAGTAGTGACCCTGTGGAAAGTCAGCCCACATGAAACTTGGGTACAGGTTGACATGATGCATATATGAAAATCACAGGATCTGCTGTAGCTGTGCTGAAAATTTTACAGATTTTACTCTGGGTATTGCAAACCAGCTGGCATTTGAGGGAGTGTAAGCCTCCTTTTGATGTATCTGACATTCTTAGGAACCATGTGAGAGCCTTAATGACAACATGTGTCCACTCAATGATTTCAAGGACCTCAGGGGAAATTAGTTTTTTTTAAAACACCCACATAGCTGTAATTCACTGGGATGTGCTGTCCATGCATTCCACTTGATTCTGCATGTGGGTAAAACAATTTGAACTGCTCCCATTATGGTATCTCTATCCACAAAGAAGCAGTACTGGACTTGCTGGTCATCCGGGTGGTAGTAAGTTAGGCACTGATGGTACCATTTGTGTTGGCATGGATGGCAGAAGAGCACCACTGCATGGGCACTGGCTGTGAGAGTGGACACTGACATATACCACTCTGCTATAGCTCCTTCTATCACAAACCGTTTAGCATGCTAGAAACGTGCAATTCCTGACATTCAGTAAAGGTGATCACTGCAGTGCAGTGCAGTGCACCTGCTTTGTACATTTCTGAATTCCTCCATGTCTAATGACATCATTTGTATATCTACTGTCTTACATTTGCATCTGTAACTTTGTTTCCGCATCATTATGCTGTTATTTGTATATAATGCATTATGTGCTATTTTTAACATAGCACGACCCCACCCTGCTTGTATCTCTGAATCACATCATCCTGTCTTGTCTCTGCTTCCTAGGTTTCCATCCTGCTTAGCACAGAGTACAGCACTGTTTTTGGATGCCAGTTGTTTTGTTTTGCATATATTCCAACCAATGTATAAGAAGGAGGCTTATTACTCAGAGTTAAGAGCTGGTGAGAGCTAACATTTAGTTTTAAAGTATTTATGTATTTTTAATTACATTTAAAAGGGAATAAATGTAATTGTTTACAAGATTAACCAAACCCAATATTTTCTCAAAGCAGATAAACATGCTTGCAGTATGATTTGTCAAGTTACAAACTCGTGAGGGACCAACTCAGTGAGCACAGCTGATTGTAAATTTGAGTGCATTCTCATGTGGGGGCACCCCATGCATCCTCTTGTGAAGGGGTAAAATCCCTTGCCTCCTGAATGTGTATATACAAACTGCAAAGTTGCACAATGATGAAGAAGAGAAACAGATCTCCTAAAGTAAGGGAGTCACTGCTGATTCAGTATTGTCCTCTGCAAACAGTGATCAGGGTGTTTCATTTCACTAAGATGAACTTGACTAGATAGACTCTAACCCAGTTGGCTCTCTGTGAACAGTAGAAATTTTGATAAAATTGTTATTATAGTGGTATATTCTCTGTTGATATCATTCTCAAAAACACTCCATATAACATATAATGGGAAAAACTGACTTACAGAGAAGAATTAACGTAATATATTAATGCTGAGAAATTCATTCATTTTAACAGTTGCGACTTTAGAGAAAACAAAACATTTTTTGATGGGAACATGTGAGAACATCTTGTTTTTTTTCCTGTTTATGTAGAAATTACATGTTAGATCAACTTTGCATTTGTATTAGTTAAGATTGTATTGTAAATTTTAGCTTTGGGGCACAGAGGGGTGAAGCCCTAGAGTGTGACCCAGATGACCTGTGGACACTTAGCAATGTGGACAAGCAAAGGATGGAGGGTAGTAGTGACCACCTGGTGCAGTCTTGCCCATTCTGTGTAGGGGGAGGTAGCCAGGGGTAACTGCTTTATTGACTCCAAGGGAGTGAGATCACCATCATCATTTGGACTGTGACAGGGATGTGCACTTCAGTGAGTGCCTGCTGTATCTGGAGTCAGATATCAGTGCTAATGAGTATGTCCTGAAGGTTGGGATAATGGGCCGGACATGTCAGCTCTTGCAGGGGCCAGAGGTTAAGGCTAAATGTTTTGGCTGTCTGAATAGAGGCATGCATTGGTTGGTCAGGTCATGGGAATGCTGGTGGTTGTCAGGCAGTGTAGCTAATTAAAAGCTTATTTAAAAAGTGTTTGTGTCATTAAAGTTTATTTCTCTTTTTCTGCAGTTTGATTTGATTGTGTTAATATTTGTGTTTTATGTTTGTTTTATTAATGATGCTTTAAAAATTTAATAAAAATATTTCTGAAAAAGAACTGGTCTTTCTATAATTTAGAATGGACAGCACTGTCTTTACCTTTTAGAAAGCATCTGGTATTTCTTCATTATAGGAAGTTAGTATGCTGTGACAGTGGGCCATTTAGCGATGTCTCGCCAGGTGTATGTGAAGTCAGGCTACTTGTGATTGTGGCAGATTGTAGTTACCAACCATTTGTGAAGATTATTTGTATGCTTTTTATTCCTGTTGCCTGCCAAGCATTAGACCACCTGTGATGAGGTGAGTCCCCATGAGGTGAGAACCAGTCATAGAGAATCAGCATGTAGTTGAATCAGGATTTTTCTGGATAATGAGCTAGGTCTAATCACCTGGCAGCTGAAGAGTGCTCTTTTTAATGTGAGAGTCTGCTGTGTCTTCTCCCATCCATATCATTGTACACGCTCTTGTACATTCTGCACTGGAAAGCTTCTGCATATTGCAGTCTAGCAGAGCTGAGAGATCATCTCTGGTGCTGTGTCCTATATGCTGGCATCCCTTTATCCATTCACAGCCCCTTTTTCCTATTTTTGCACATGGAGTTGGGGTGTCACTTCAACAGTGAAGATCATCTAGTGCGAAGGTTCACGCCACCAGGTGCCTAGCCCTACTACTGCTGTTTTTCCATAACACAGACTTTCACCCACATTCACACCTGTGGCCAATTTAGAGTGTCCAGTCCACCTACTGCATGACTTTGGAATGTGGGAGTAAGCAGAACACCCAGAGGAAACCCATGCAAACACAGGGAGGACATGCAGACTCTGCACAGAAGGCACCCCTGCCAAGAATTGAACGGGGAAACCTCTTACTGTGAGGTGAGAATGCTGTCTGCTGTGCTACTATCTTATACACTCACATAACTGCAGGTATCAGTGGAGAACAGACCAGGCTACTTCATCCCAAAGAACAGATGAAGCAGTATTGACCACTCACTCCCATCCTCACTGTTCAGCTCCACTAACACCCAGACCACTAATTCAACAAAGGTTTTCTGTATCGTAGTTAGGGCTTCATTTGTCTGTGCCACGGAGATGACCTTCATTTGTGACTGTTTGATATCTTCTAAGTATTCTGTCTGATTGATAAGCTCTGTTCCCATTTATTGGAATGAAGTCTAGTGTTTCTGTTATAAGAAGGATGAGTAAGAGCAAAGGCGGAATTATGGGAAAGTGATGTGCAATAGCTTTGAATGTAAGCAGTGTGTGTGTGTGTGTGTGTGTGTGTGTCTATATGTATGTATGTATGTGTATATATATATATATATATATATATATATATATATATATATATATACACACACGTATATATATATATATATATATATATATATATATATATATATATATATATATACACGTATATATATACACACACACACACACATATATATATATATATATATATATATATATATATATATATATATATACAATGTGTGGGTTAACTTCAAAATCCTGAAAACTCAAAATACTGAAAGCTCAAAATACTGAAAACTCATAATACTGAGTCTCATAATACTGAAAAGCATGCAGGACACCAACACTGACTGAATATATCAACTCTGAGATCGCACTTCACAGAAGAAAATGGTAAACATACCATTACATGCTTCATGACTGTCTCTTGTAACCTTAGTCATGTTCCCTTTTAATGTGCTATACTACAACATAACTCATGTTAGTGTAGTGAAGTGCGATCTCGGAGTTGATCTATTTAAGTAGCTGGGGGTGTGGGGGGTGGAGGGGGGCTTGCCCCCCTGCTTATAGTTGGTTTAGACTGATATGGTTTATCTTTTCTTTGTTTCTGTATGTATTTCTACTGCAATATAGTCAGTGTTGGCGTCCTGTATGTTTTTCAGTATTATGAGATACATTATTATGAGTTTTCAGTATTTTGAGCTTTCAGAATTTTGAGTTTTCAGGATTTTGAAGTGAACCCACACATTGTATATATAGTTCAAGATTTTGAGATTCAGGATTTTGAGCTTTCATGATTTTGAAGTGAACCCATATATATATACATAGATGTGTTATGTATATATGGTTGTCAGATACAATGCTGATACCTGTTTGGTTGACAGGTAATTGATCAACAGGTGTGCGATACTGACAATCCCAGGAAGAGGAATATTATTCTCTTTAATTTTGAGGTCCTTTGCTGGAGCTTGTGTTAGTATTATCTAACTAATGATTGTATTTGGATTTTTTTTTGAGTTTCATAATTAAATTTTACAGGTGGTCTGTAAACTTAATCAGAAAAAGTGAGGAAAGGAAGGAGGCATAAAACTAGCCTTATATACTGTAAAAAAAAAAAAAAAAAAAAAAACACCAACCCAAGCTGCACATATTTATATATGAAGAAAAAGAAAATGGCTGCAATTTACAGATAAGTGTTACTAATTTTCAAAGACTTCACGACGAAGACCTGCACAACAAGTCAGACTGGTCTACTTTGATTTCTAGAAAAACCAAAATACGAAGACCACAAGACCGAGACGAAAATCACGAAACACGGAATCATGAATCCTGTAAGTATTCTTAGGGCAAGTGAATACTTGCCCAAAACAAAAGTAAATAGCAGCGCACCACCTAAAACCCACCTAGGTGGGGAACTGTGCCCCCCCCCCACCAAACTATATATACCAACTCTGGTATTTCACTACAGTGGAGAAACGGCATAATCCCCCCACTGGACAAGTATTCACTGGCCCCGAGAATACTTATCCGATTCATGATTCTGTGTTTTGTGATTTTCATCTCGGTCTTGTAGTTGTCGGTATTTTGGGAAATCAAAGTAGACCCATGTTAAATGGGGAAACAGTCTTTGGCTTCTGAACACTGCAGCATAGAAAACAACTTATTTGACACCGATCACAATGAAAGCGGGATACATGACCAAGTCAACTCAATGTAGCACCAAATATCTGCATTGCTTGCTCATCCGTCACAAGAATAACAACATATTGGCCATCAAAGTGAGCATGCCCAACATAGTGGTAACCCTGTTTAACATATAACATGGGAGGAACTCGAGTAATTGTGGGAAAGGGCAACAAGCAGAGAGAAACACACAGTGTGAGGGAGAGAGATTATTATATATTTATTTCTTTCTAAGAAAAAGACACCCCTTTTATAATAGAAAATAAGAGTAGGTGGGGATGGAGAAGACAGGGACAAATGTGGATGGGATAGAGGGAGAAGGATAGGTAGGAAGGGTAGAGAGACAAACATAGTACAGAAAATCATGCAGAAGTAGACATTGAAAAAATTGGGAGGATAGTGGATGTACGCAGACATATAGATGGTAGACAATGAACAAAGAATGGGGGATGATACATAAGGGAGAGAAAACACTAGGATGGGAATATCATAGGATCCTGGCATCGCTGAATGTTAGGCCAGCTCAGAATGCAACAAACCCAGGCATCACTCATATGGGTGGATTATGCTATGAGCTGTTTGCAGTTCTGTGGCCCAGTATGTGCAGCCTGCCAGCCACATTATTCCATGAGCTGCAACAGAACGCACTACACATTGCCAGGGTGGGTATCCAGGTGCCACTGCACTTGGCAGCTGCAAGCCTTTGCAACTGATGCCAGGAGACCATAGTAGACCTTCCCAAATAATTTTCAGAACATTTTGATAAAGCATTCAGCTCTTTTGTATCCCTCAATATTGGCACTTCATCAGAACATTTTAAAATCACAAAAGCTCATCCTTATAAAGGTTAAAACAACATCACATGATCATAACGTGGTGTAAAATGTACAGTAGAAAGCTTAATTTAGTTTTATTTTTTAAAAAAAAATGGGAATGTCAACAAGGAGAAATTGTTGCAAGTGTTTTAAGAGATTTGGTACTTTTAACCCCACTAAATCCATCTGTTGCCCTTAATGAGCGTATTTGTAAATGTGAATGGAGACGAGTTATGTCACCAGTCTAAAAATTATTTTTAATTTGTTTCCTGAAGGGTGTTCCATACTCTGTATGTTAAAGGGCAATATGGAAATTAGAGTGATGAAACCGGATAAAGGTGGGATGGGGGTGGGTTCAGTTATAATGGATTCCTATTTGAATTCACAAAAAATGTTGCAATACCTAAATGATCAAATAAAAAAGCCAAGAACCAAATCCAAAAAGCAGTCTGGAAGAAGAAATGAACACCTAAATGATGGTTGATATATTTTTAGATGAAGTGAATATTGCCTTTTGAAGACTTAACATGTTCTTATAGGACCTCATTACTGATCACTTTTCAAGTACAGACATTGCTGAATTTTTGGTGATGGATAAACCTGTTATACCCTCAACCTTTGGAACCCCGAAGATCCACAGATTGGTGATTAATTCAGTTCTATGCCCTATTGTGGCTGTAGGAAGTTTCATTATGGAATCATCAGCTTTGTGATTCTTGGCATTTGCTAAGTGTTCTGTCTAAAGTTCCATTTGCAGACCGTTCCCTCTTGTTGGTAGATATTCAGAACTTTATTAGTCATTCTGCACAAAGAGGGTCTTGATTGGTTTCAGCAGATACTACATGTTGGATCCGACTTTGACTATGGTGAGATAACCATGATTGTTGAATATATGGCCTATGTAGTGACTCACAAAAAAAAAAATCTTTTTTGAGGGAGAGTATTATAACAATTTTATGATGGTGGCAAGAAACAAGTATTGTTCTTAATTCAACGTATACTGTGTTTTTCATATCTTGCTTGCATTATTTGGATGACATTTTTATATTTGGAATGGCACTGATGAATCTTTAAATTATTTTTTGAATTACATTAATTAATCTACCAAAGTTTTTGCATTTTAAATGTGAATATCATTCTACATGTATTAATTTTTGGATGTTAAGATTTAGAAGAACTTTGATTTGTGGGTGTTATGATTCTACTATTTTTAGGAATTACACCTATTCTAATGGTTTATTGTATTACACCACTTGCAATCCTATTTGGCAGAAAAGGAATATTGTGAGGAAGCAAATGATTAGGCTGTTGTGTCTTATATCGGACAACAAGATGTTTAATGTTGAACTGGGTATCCTTAGTTCTGAGTGTTTTTGATAGGGGATACCCAAGGACTGTAGTTAACAGCCTTAGGGATGAAATTGTAAGGGACAGGAATAACAAATTTATAACTATTATATGGCATCCCAAGACATTTAAGGTCTCTCAAGGGGTGGATGAGGATTATTCTTGAGCCATGGTTTGCCGGTATAGTACTGAGATGGGCAGCATTAAATGAATTTTGAAGAAAAATTGGAATCCCATTTTTCCATCGATATGAGGAAGTGGTTAGATGATGGACCCAGGCTGGTTTGTAAAAAGTGTAATAATCTCAGAGTCTGAAAAAAGATGGTTACTAATAATTCTAGTGGAGGTCGAGGCATGAAAAAAAATGCTGTGATTGTACTCTGTATCATTATATCGATGATAGGTACCAATATTGTGGTGGCTACTTAGCCTAAAATGATAGTCCCTAGTGGTAATGGTAGGTTTAATTGTGCTACCAAAGAGTATTGTGCCTTATATTTGTTGTATCCCTATTTTTGTGTGGGTAAAACCCAAAATGCAGTAAGGAGGATTTATCAAGATGTTTATGCAGTTAGGAAACAGGATTTGATCAATGCATTTGTCCCAATTTTAACAACGTTGTGTTTTTTTTCTTGAAAAGATGTATCCCTTTGTTAGGGGAGGTAACTGGAAGGAATTTTTGAGACCACGGAGTTAAACAGGCCAATTTTGTTGGATTCTGCTAACCACCATGGAATTAATGAGAGTATTGCTATTAGTTGTTTACTGCAGTTAAAAAGGGCAAGGTTGTGAATATTTGTTTGTATTCATTAATGTGATGTGATAGGAATTGGTATTTGTGATCATGTGATGTTGTTTTAACTTTTTTAAGGATGAACTTTTGTGATTGGAAATGTTCTGATGAAGTTCCAGTATTGAAGAGAACTAATGCGGATAATGATTGTTTCTTAACATTTCTTGTCCTGTCTTATCTGCAATGTTTTGGTTATTTTTTAAGTTTTTGAATTACATTGTTTTTTTGCAAAATTTCTTGTTTATTAGTCATTGTTTACTTTGTCTTCCATGATTAAACTACAATCATGGTTATACTAGTACAGCAAAAATGCTTATAGTACATTTCAGGCAGTCTCTGATTAACATCTAACCATTAAGCTGCCATACCTCCACTGCTGAAAGACAAACGATGGACTCCTAATTAGATGATGGAATCAAAATTGCTGAGAGAAATATTAGCAACCTAAGATATGCAGATGATACCATTCTAATGTCTGAAAGTGAGGAAGAGTTGAAAAGCATGTTGATGAAGGTGAAAGCTTAAGGTACAAAAGGTGGTTTGTCACAAAAAAAGTAAATAAGTACAGTTATGTTATCTCTTCCTATCAGATACGTGGAGTAAACTAGAGGCAGTGACAGATTTTCCCTGTAATTCATAAAGATTACTAATAAGTTTACACTAAGTGCATATGATCTGCATTCAAGAACATCCCTACTACTGTACACTGCTTGTCCTAAGTGTTTATGTATTCTACACTTTGTGGTAACCTTTATGGATCCCCTTGATATTTAAGGCTGCAAGAAAATCAGTAGAAAAACTACAGCTAGGAGGAAGAAGGTGGGGGTTACGCGGTTACGCTTGTGTTGCCTATTCAGTCAGAACAGTGTACACTTAGTGGTAGCCTTTATGAATCCCACTGGGCTCAAAAGGTCCCTGTAGATGCTGATTGGAGCCATGGCATTAAACAGGTGTTTGCTTTTTAGAAGTAAAGCTGTGGTAAATCTGAATTATAAAAGAATTGAAAGAACAGGAAGGGGGATATCTACAAAAAGGAAGGAGCACATTACATAGAAATAGTTGGAAATTGTGTGAACAAAACATGCAGAATAAAGTTTAGGAGGAGGAGTGAGGTTTAAGAATTCAGAAATGTATATATTGTTGGGGTCTATATTAGAATCACGAACGTTCACAATGTCGAATCTGACATTGTCGACATGTAAACAGCGAAACCACAGAACATCGAAGAGGTAAACGGAAATCTCTGTAAGAGGAGATTTCCGTTTACTTCAATGCAGTGAGGTCTCGAAGTTGGAATATTTAAGTAGCGGGGGTTGTGGGGTGCAGGGGGCTTGCCCCCCCTGCTTAAAGCAAGTAGTTATATTTTTTTACTTTTTGTTATATTTTTATGAGGTGTTCACTGTTACTGGACTTCGACGATATGGTGTCGATAATATTGTATTCAAAGTTCAGTAACTTCGAGCATCTAATATAGACCCCATTGTTGACAAATATCTATATAGTCAGAACTATGGTTTTCTCAGTAGTAGCATACAACTGTG
This sequence comes from Protopterus annectens, assembly GCF_019279795.1. Lineage (NCBI taxonomy): Eukaryota > Metazoa > Chordata > Ceratodontiformes > Protopteridae > Protopterus > Protopterus annectens. Next base: position 631,101,197 of record NC_056726.1, on the reverse strand, counting down.
ACAGGTGGACTATAAGTAAGATTGTGCACTAGAAAATTTATGATTTTGAACTGTATTGATGAAGAAGACTTTTGAGATTTCCGTGGAAAACAAGAAGACTGAACCATTCAATATTTAAGGGAATAAATCCTGGCTGTTCATTTGAAGGCGTGGTAGTAAAACTAAAACAAATACTTTTGCAATATAATACAGATTTGTGATTCACTAGATAGGACAGTGATGGTGGGAAGAATCAAAGGCAAAATATGAAGGATGTGGCAGAGGTTAAGGTGGTTGGGACAGCATTACTGAAATAATGAATCTAAATTTGCAAGGAGATGAAGAAACAGCCTGGTGAGCTAAACTCCTTAAGGTCACAGAGTAGATTTGACTAAATGATAACCATTATACTTGTAAAACAGTTAAAATAGCAGCAGACAATAATACTGCACAAGATGCATGCAGAACATCTCAGGATCTCTCTCTCATAAACCTCTGCCTGTCAATGAAGAAGGATGCCAGGATGACACCACCTCAGATCACTGTACTACTGCCAGCGATGCTAACCAGAATGAGTGGCGTCATTGACCATTCTGACCAGCTCTTGCCAACCATCCAGATTCCGCAGTGCACCATCATTCTGAACGAGCAGGTGCTCCACAAAAGTTCATGTGTAGGAAGATTAGGAAAATGCTGCTTAACCTTGAACTCTATGCTGGAAACCTGCATTCTGTAGTTCGAAAAGTAACAATGGCTACTCATTCAGATCCAATCCAGGAGCAAACTGTTTGCCCTATGTGCTGAAACGGATCCCCTACACTACACCAATACGCCACAAAGCCGACACCCAAAACACCGACACCAAAAGACTGACAAATCACAAAACCAACAACTCACAAAACCGAACACCATAACACCGACACACAAAATGTAAACTACACATTACATACAACTATATATGCACTAACCTTAACCCAAACCCTAGCCCTAAGGTCCGACACTACCGCACACTTACCCTACCCGCACCCTAACACTAACTCACTTAACCTGCCCCTAAACGTAAAGTCCGTCACTATCACACACTTACATTACCCGCACCCTAAGTCCGACACTACTGCACACTCACCTTTCCCACACCCTAACCCTAAATCCCTCACTATCGTACACTTACCTGTCCGCTCCCTAACCCTAAATCCCTCACTATCACACACTTACAGAGTCGCGCTCACATGTTGCCCATGTCGGTGTTTTGTGTGTGTATACATCTGTGTCGACGGTCTTCTGGTGTTGGTCTTTTGGGCGTCGGCGTTGTGGTGCATCGGTCTAGTGTAGGGGACCCGCTGAGACACGTTTATGGGTCACTTTTCACACAACGTAGAGCTGTAATGTGGTTATTCTGTTTGTTGCTAACTACTAAAACTAGTAGTATGAATGGAAATACTTAAAGTAAACTAAAAAATAAACAAAGCTGAAGCCTTAGTTCTGCAGGTAGTCAAGAAGATCTATACCTTATACTACCCTGCTACTTAAATATTCCAACTCAGCGATCATAAATTTGTAGAGAAAAGTTTGTTGAGAGAACATTTTGGAATCTGTTGTAAAAACAGATGTTTTACTGACTAGCTAGACATTTAGATAATGATGTAATGAAGTGCTGTTGTTTAAATAGTGGATGCTACATATAATTATTTGAGTATACAGGATGAAATCATTAGTGAAGAAGCTCTGAGCCATGAGGGCTAATCCATTTTTCAGATATCCTTGTTGTTGTACTTTTATGTTCTTAACATCTTTTAGTGCTGTCATTGCATGTATCTGCTCATTTCTTGGTCTGCCACACATAGTGCCCAACCATTCCTGTAGAGCAGGCATGTGTCTGATGATAGGGCTGTGGGATTCCAGCACACCATGGTGTGATTTTGGACAGTGCAGTACAGTTTGGACAATTTTGGCCTAGTAGGCTATCCCCCAGTCTCATCTCAGTGCTAATAGAAGCATGTGTATACATACTCAGTGTGTTATGTCACACATGCTAACACAAACGCATGCATGCGCGAGCTCACACACACACACACACACACACACACACACACACACACACACACACATACACCTGTATTATTTGCAGTCAACTTAATATACACAGAGAAAACATGGAAACATTATGCAAGGAATGACTGCAGCACCATTCCTCACATTTGAAGTACTGTTAGCGTTGTATTTTTTTTTCTGAAATATTGGCACCACTTGTAGTAAAAATGTTTTTTGCCAAATAAATGTTTTAATAGACCATTGAGGGTTACAGTCCTAATGTATGTAGGGTGATGTTAAGAGTTTTATAGCTGACATGACTGTTTACCTCCTTGCATACTTTCCAAAGCATACCTTTGCTTCTCGTCCTAGCAATAGCCGACTACTGCTGCTGTCAAATCACCACTACTGCTACTGTCCTACAATAATAATTACTCCCTAACAATGGCATCATTGTGTTTTATGGTTCATTAGTGCAGCCTGACATTGTTCATATACTTTTAATGCGTAGGCTATATGAGCTAAATCACTTTGTACATGGCTAATTCGTGTAAGATAATTCAAAATTGTGTGATCTTGTTGTTTATATATAAAAATATGTTTCCAGTGATGCAGATAGAGTGCATATCTGGTACTTCATTTAGGGCAAGGTGGTGCTAGCTTTGTCACCTCACAGCAAGAGGTTCTCCTGTTCGATTCTCGGCTGGAGTGCCTTCTGTGTGGAGTCTGCATGTCCTCCCCGTGGTCGAGTAGCATTCCCCGTGGTCGATTAGCATTCGAAAGACATGAGTGAATGGGCGTACTTTCGTTGAAGGTTGGGCGTTGAGCTGACACCTTGGCACCGTAAAAATCTACTGCCAGTCATTAGCGGACTGGAGTTCCACTGTGGCGACCCCTAACGGGAAAAGCCGAAAGAAAAACAACAACTTTTATTCCTGCACATAGTGTAGCTAGGGTAAAGTTTTATACATACTGTGTCCGCAAATATACCCATGTATTGTGTATGTGGAGTATATCTACAGCTCAATTTTTAGCTAAAGGGTTTTTGGGTCATTCTTAACCTCTGATCTCTGTATTTGTGGACTTTGCATATTCCCATCACATCTCTGTGGATTTTCTCTGAATAGTCCCATCTTCCTCGCACCTTCCAAGAGTATGCTGGTTGACTAGTTATTTGCAATATTATAGATATATATACGTAAAAAAAGAAAAAAATATATATATGTGTGTGTGTGTGTGTGTGTGTGTGTGTGTGTGTGTGTGTGTGTGTGTGTACATACATATAGATATGTTGTGTAGGTATGCATATCTGTGAGCATATATATAAATGTGTGTATATATGTGTGTGTGTGTGTGTGTGTGTGTGTGTATATATATATATATATATATATATATATATATATATATATATATATATATATATATTTTTTTTTTTTTTTTTGTGTGTGTCAGTCTACCTAGACAGTGTAACCTAGTACTTAAGAAATGTAGTCTTTCAGCCTTAAGAGTAGTGCACACTTTCTGTGACAAAGAACAAAGCAAAAAAAATAAAATAAAAATACAGGATTCAAGCTGTTGTTGCTTGTTTAAACTAAGGTTTACTAAGTTAAAACAAAAGATGAGCATTTTCATCCTTATTGCAGCTTCATCAAATCTTAGTTATGCGCAGCAGTAACAAGTAATATATACTTTTCTTTTTGACATATACAAAGCCATATAAATTACAACAAAGATTGTAACCCAAGGACACTTAAACAGATCACACTTCAATGACAGTGATTGGATTTGTATGCTATCGAGAGTAATCATTCCCGTACTAGTTTCCTTTTTTATGTATATATTTATGTGTATATATACATGTATACCCAAACACATGCATACACATGCACTCACACACACAAACACGTATATTTTTTCTTTACTACTGACTTTGTTGCCTGGACTATCGTGGACCAGTCCACTTACCATTTCAGAAATACATGCATATATATGAATATATATCAATATATCTATATATCATCTATTTACATATATATGCATGTGTGTATGTATGTATGTGTATATATATATATGGGCTGGTATATATATATATATATATATATATGTGTGTGTGTGTGTGTGTATATACACACACACACACACACACACACACACACACACACACACACACACACACGTATACATACATAAATATCAGTACAGACAGATTAGGGACACATTTTGTGATGTGTTGCTTTAAGTACTAGATACTTCATGTATCACACAGAATAAATCCCCTCATATTCCATTTATACTTTATATGGGTTTTTGTCTGAATTGTTGTTTCCATTCATTTCACTATTGTGTAGTAATTTTTTACATCGAATAGGACAGGTTTTTATAAATGACTTGTCTCACAGGCGCATTTTCTGCACTATGTCTGTGGCAATTTTTAACATGTTATAGCGTTAGGTAAATTTTTAGTTGTGTACCCCCAGTTTTACCACATTGTGCCTTTTGCTCAGTACTGTGTGGTAAATAGTTATCAAGCTATTGCATAAACTCCTGTTCTGCCTCAGGCTGTTTCCATCTAAGTATGTTTGCCTTCCTCCATCTACTAATCAAGCTTCGTAAACTGTTTTTCATATGCTGTACACACCTCTTTTCTTTGTTCCTTTATGGGCTGAAGCAGATAAGTATTCTGTTTGCCACTACTAACACAAATATCCCCTTTTCATTTCAGTAGACATTTATGCTTTAATGTAGAAATGTCTGATATATTTACATTTGTACATACTTTGTGCATTGTTTACTGTATTGTACCTATTATATACCAAAACCCGTACTGAACATCTGTGCACTTCTCACTTCTGAAACTACATGTTTTGTTTTGTCATTCTCATTTATATTTATTTATGTTGTTTCTTGAGCAGGTTAGTGGGCTGTTGCTAGATCCTTTTCAGCCACTGATGGCCATATGGCAAAATAAAAGACATGCAGAAACCATATGTTACAATGCACTAGAAAATGCATAAAAACAATAGAAAAGAAGTACAAATTTACTTTGCTTTACGATGTGTGTAAAGAAATTTCTCTGTATAAGTGAAAGAATGTTTGTAAAAGAAGAACACAAACAAAGCTTGAAGAGATAAGATAGAAACAATGTGTGAAATCAATACAAATGGAGAACGAAAGCATGAATTGACATGGCCATACAGTATACACAGTGGTGGGCATTTCTTTGATTTGTTAACTCCTCTGGCTTCCACTGCAGCTGACCTGAACTATATACATGTTCCAGTCAACTAAATAACCTGACATTAAATAATCTATTTTACTGTGTCTAGCCAGTGGATAGAAGACCAAAGATGTTTTTCACGGGGTCATCATAGTCTAAGTTCCTCCTTTCCCACATGATCCCCCCTCCTATCCAGTGACCAAAGTTTGTTCCCAGACCCTAATCACTAGAATTGTGGGAGGAGGCTTTTTAAGCCATTGTCAGCATCAGCATTATTTTGCATGTAACTGAGTATTTTTCTCACTGCTGTGTGTGTGTGTGTGTGTGTGTGTGTGTGTGTGTGTGTGTGCGTGTGCGTGTGTGCGTGTGTGCGTGCGTGTGTGTGTGCATGTGTGTGTGCATGTGTGTGTGTGTGTGTGTGTGTGTGTGTGTGTGTGTGTGTGTGTGTGTGTGTGTGTGTGTGTGTGTGCGTGTGAGGCATGAATTTCCTCTGATACAGTCTCACCACTGCTCTACAAAACTGAGGCCCCACTCTGACCATTTTGCTTGCAGTTGTAACCAGCTAAAACCAATTAAAGGCAGCTCGGTTTTGTGGTATGTCACCCAGATGATTTACTGAAGACACATCACCTCTACTAGTTTTCTTGTAGAGAACTACTAAGTGAAGATATTTATATTTTTCACCAGTCTTCAGATACACAGCAAGAACAGCCTCACAAACTCTGCTGTACATTATATTCGGTGAGACTGTTTTAAATGTTTAAACACATTTTGGATAACCACAAATGAGTGGCATGAGTTTGCTTATTCACTTAGGCTACTTAATTACCCAATGAAGTGTGATCTTTTGTAAGCCTGTTAAAGAACTAGAAGAGAAAAAAATCATTGCACAACCTTAAATTTCTCTGTAAAATGTACATATTTAGTCTAACTGCATTAGGTTTTCAGGGAAAGGCTGGAAAGTAGTAGTTGGCAAAGTACAGTACTTAAGTGCATATACATCTGTCAGATGTCTGTGAACAGGCGTTACAGGTCATTGTAAGCTGACAGTGATGCATCCTTGTGGGATTACCTCAAGTCAAGTATGGTTCATGTTGAATTTACTGTATAATCATTAAAATGCGTATGTAGACTTTGATTTGCTAGGGGTCATTAGCCTTAATATTGCATAAATGCCTAGCATAGTGTTGTAGGATGAATTCCACTGAATATTATATGAGTTACCATAGTTGCTTTATGTATTTTTTTCTGTCTCTGTAGCTAACTAATGTATATATTTTGCCCATCTGTCCTCCTAGCTGTCTTTTTAATTGTTTATTTGTGGTATTCTTATATACTGTGCGAAATTAGCAAGTTGGCTACACATGTACTTTGTAGCATAGATGTGATCATTGATTTTGTACTACTTACAGTCATGAAATTCCCATTTTTCTTAAGCTATAGCTCATAGAATAATATAATTGTTAATGTCTGGAACATTTCTCCCCGGGCCTCTTCTGAAAATGGGCTCTGTCCCAGTCGAACTCTCCCGGTAAACAAATGTTAAATAAAAATAAAATAACATTTCTGATCATTATTTTCATTTCCTCTGGTATTTTAGTGCATCTTTATACAAGCAGAATAAAATCAGATTTTAAAAGTACAAGATCACTGAGTGATACAAACTAAGAGAAGTACAAGTAATAAATATAAGACATGCAACTTCTGTTGAGCCGTCTTTTCTAAAATGACAAATTTTAGGAAATCCCTTGTTTATATCAGTGTCCAGTCTTAATTTTAGAATTTTACAAAATCTTTTAGGGAAATTGATCAGAACAGTAGCCTGTAATATACTTCTCTTCTGTTATGCATTATCTGTTATTTATTTTGCATATACTTTAAAAACATGTGGGAGGCATTCAGAGAAATTACCACTGTATCACTGTTAGGGACTCACTGGTGAGGTCTAATAGAGCTGCTGTGATGCAAAGTGATTCAGAGTTAGGGGTGTGATTAGCATGTCTCTGAACTGAACATAATAAAGGCATGCCAGTTTTGTGACTACCAACCCGTCTAATGCTGTGGTACAGGTACCTGTATACATATGCAATCACACTGACACACGCGTGCACACACACGCGTGCACACACACACACACACACACACACACACACACACACACACACACACACACACACACACACACACGTACAGCAGTCAGTCACATGCAACCAGTAGACTTTTGAAGAGCCAGACACTAGTGTTCCCTCATGTGTCCTAAGTGATTCTGATATAATAGGTAGGTGCAATAACATTTGAGACTGACACATATATAATTTGCGCTTAATGTTAAAAAAATAAAATAAAAACTGTCACTATACTGAAGTAGACATGTACTAAAAAATATTTACAAACGTTGTAGCTAAGTCTGTTTTGATATCTGCTATACTGACTGCGTGGATGGTAACATTTTATGATGCTGCATGTATATTTCCATCCTGATTGTGCTGGCTAATATTCTAAGAACTTTTTATTACTTTATTTTATGACATTCTCCATCAAGTAAACAAATATATTTTTTCAGGTCTTCTTTTAAAAATAGACATCTTTGGAGAGCCCATTGAGATCGCCTAATCAAGAGCGATACTGCTAATTAAAAGACTATAGGTGTTTACGAAGGGAAAAAAGTGGACTGGTCAGTCTAGTGTGAAAGCCATAGAACAATTTCAGGTCAAGCAAAAGTAGAAAATAAAAACAAAGGTTCCTTGGTTTGTGAATATGAGGAAGTCAGGGAAGAAGCTGTCTTGGTAAGCTGTTTAGCTGACTTATAGTAAACACCTGCAGGCCTCCTGTCTTTGTTGTGGTACAAGACCAAAAAAGTCCATCTGTACTCTTAACTTACTTAGAAAGAGAGTAGTGACAAAAAAGTCAACATTCAGGCTATATCTCTCATCTTCATCGCTCAAGAATTCTGAACAAAACCAAATTATGGGGAGACAAAGGCCCGAATTCAGAGACAAGTTGAAGGTTGTGCGTTAGGCCCGGCAAGCCAGCACGTAAAACTCTACTGCCAATCATTAGCGGACCGGAGTTCTGCTGTGGCGACCCCTAACCGGGAAAAGCCGAAAGACACAAACAAACTCTAGTTCACTTAAGTTAATAGAACATTTAGGTTTTGCATCAACATGCATTTTTCTGACCAATAAGAAGCATGGAAATTAAATTACTGGCATTTCTGACAGACTAAAATCGTCAGGGATTTTCCAGAAATCAAAAAGATTATGACAGACATAACAAAAATACAAGCATAAATCAGAGCTGATATTCAAAGTTCTGGACAGTTGAGAGGTATGTTTAGGCTGCTGTTAGTCTGCATTCCTCAGTGTCTCAAAAAGTGTTGAATTTAATATAAATATATATATATATATATATATATATATATATATATATATATATACACACACACACACACACACACACACACACACACACACACACACACACACACACACACAGTGTGATTGTAGAGATGGGGGGGGCTGAATAAATCAACTCGTTTACTGATCCAAAGATTCAGAAACTGTTTAGGATATACACTCAGACTCGGATAACAATACTTTTAAAAGTATGCTTTTGAACATCTGTGATTGAAGTACCTAATAATGGATTCCACACAGCACAACATTCATAAAGTAAATTGCTTCACTGGTGATCTCCAGAGCAGTGAGTTATTCTCAGTACTCAGGACAGCTGTGCTAGCAAAATGCATTGTGTAGGAGTTGGTTCTGCCTCCGTGCTTCCCTTCAATAACATTTTTTATTTTCTTTTTATTGCTAACAACAACAGACTAATACAAACAATGACATCAATGCTTGAGCCATGAAAATAAGTATCCAATATAATTCAGATGTGTTTGGTAATCATATGCATTATGCAACAGTGAGAAGTAGTACTATTAACAATAATTAAAACAAAGAAATAAAACAATTTGTAAAAGATAAGTATACAACAGGGGGTGACATGAGGCCTGATACTGAGCTATCCTTAAAGGAAGACGGGGAAAAGTAAATGGGTTAGGGGGTGGTTTGTCCACTGTTTATCAATAACAATAAGGGAGGGTAAGGGTTAATTACAAGACTTTTAGATGAGGGGGTGGATAGAGACCCCACAAACTTCTAACATTCCCACTGATGATGCCCCAAAGACTTGTTACTTTCTCCTGTGTCACTTGCCTAACTTCGCTTGTCAGTCGGTCCTCCCCGGTAAACAAATGTAAAATAAATAAATAACTGTGTACTTTGTAAACTGATGCTGAAAGGTAATGGTAGAAAGACACTCAGAAGACTTCCATTCTGAGGCGATGCATAATGTGGTCACTGCTGAAAGCTGTTAGATCCAAAGCTAATGGGGATGAGTCACAGGAAACTCTCCAGTTATCCAAATAGCTGGGGTCTAGTACAGCTGGTGGGCAGTCAGTCTTGGAGTTACTGTAAGACCCCTCACTTACATAACATTTAATATATTTCTTGCATAGAAGGTATTTACCTTTCCTGAAAACTAGATTAACTGGTAATACCACTAAATTATTTGGACTTCTCTGGTGTTCAGGTGTTAACATTCTTCAATACTAAAATGCAGAATATGTGTTTAGATAAAATGGCACCATTGGGGAGTCTGTGACTTGCACAAAAGGCGAGTAATAACTCACCAGATGAGTTCAGATTTGTGAGGCCATTCTTCCTATTTATAAACCTTCAACTATTTTCATCTTTGTCAGTGTGAGCACTGAAGTCTCCAGTAAGATTAGAGAGTGTTTGACCAGTACAGCATTTCACCCTCCTTTGTCAAAAAGATTGACTGCTTTTTCAAGTATTTCCTTTTGTGACCCACATCTGCATTGAGGCAAGTTTCTTGTCTAGCAGACTGACCTCAATCACTGATCACAGAGTATCAAGAGAGGTGAAAAACCTCCTTTAAGAACCAATTCCATAACTGCCCATTTTCCCTCAGAATGGTCCAGGACTGCCCATAGCAAACATCATGCTTGGAGGCACATTATCAGGACATCCAAGGCCGAAGAGTAGTTATCAGCTCTATACCATATGATCTGGACACTTGGGTAAAGAAAGTGATAGAACTGTCAGCATTTCACCCATTTGTGGTCTGATGGATTTTGTGGACAGAGTGATTTTAGACAGACTTGGGAGAACTAAATTAGTAAGGCTCTAATTGGGAACATATTGGAGAAACCTGTTCATGAGTTCAAATCCTACTTCTGAGAAACCTTTGACTGTATTCTAAGTGAGGCAGGTGTCTGTATTCAAGATCTGAGTCACTGAGCTAGACGCATGGCAGCAGCGGTAGTAAAGTGGTTGGTGTCCATGGCAGGTTGACATCTTGAAGAATCCATCTTCACAGGCATGCTTGTGTGACACTTAGCACAGATAATTAGGGTTATGAAATGTAAACAGACTGCTTTGTATGGCCTAGAGCCAGATTCCCACAGTCTTTTTTACTTACTGTGTGACCCTGAGCAGATCTTTTTTTATCAGAAAGTGTTCCTGGGATGAATCTGAAAATGATCTGTCTGGATCAGTACTCGAGCCTGTTTAACAAATAAAAATAAAAATACAAAAGAAAAGAATTGTGGAGAAATGTCTGTAATCTTTTGAGATATACTGCCAGGCCAAGAAGGCTATAATGACAGTGGCTGCTGAACTGAAAGCATTGGCATTGACGGAGTTTGGATAGGACATGTAGAAAAACTAGTGGGTGGCTCGAAATAAAGAGAGAAAGAGATGGAGAAAGAGAGATATTCTGTCAATTTAATGCTCCAGAAGTAGAAGTCAATTCCCTCATTTATACTGCATTTAGCAAAGGGTTGGAAAGTTCTAACCACTGTTGGGGATACTGTCAGGTGGTGAAAGGCATATTTTGAGAAACCCACTAGAACTTTCATCTTGTCAAGGTTTCCTGAAAGAAATTGAAGGAATCCGAGATAGTTGGGTTAGTGTGGCTAATGCTCTCTTTTTTTTATCATTTAAAATGTTGGAATAATACCTACAGACTGGCAAACTGTTGTGATGATGTCCATGTTCATTGCTATGTGTAGGATGGGCATGGTGCCTTCAGACTGGCAAAATGAGACAGTGCTCTTTGTGTTTAAGAAAGGGGCCAAGATTGTGCTACTCATGAAAAAAATACATGTATGTGAATGCTGAAGGGGAACTTCCAATCGTTGCTGAACTTTGGATTCAGAACAGATTATGTGGATTATTTCAAGACTGTGAGACAACAGTTTTAACTCTTTAGTCTTGCCCAGTTTTGTAAATGGTTATGGGATGTTTACTTACAATGTCTGCAGTTTTTCTGTGGCCTTTGAGAAAGCTTTTGGTAGTGTATCCCTACATGTCGCTTTGAGATGAGGCCCCATTCTTCTAACATAAACTTCAGGTGTGTGTTTAGCTGAAAGTTAGTGATGATTTTAACAGCCACCCAGGGCCACCCCTGACTAAGAGCTTCAGTGTAGGACAGAGAGAGAGTGATCACCCCAAAACAGAAAGTTTACCAGAAACAGTGCTGTGTAAAGAGATAGGATCAGCTAGATCTAACTGTTGCTTTTCATCCTCTTGGCTAAATAGTGGTTTCTACCACAACAGTGAGGTGACACTTTGCATCCCAGAAGTCAGTTTATATTGCCATGGTATAATCCACTACAACATATCCTGGATCTGTTTTCTTGTCACATCACGCATAACACTTGACCCCCACCCTTCACCATGTAGTTATAGTGTGCTGACATGACAGCTTAATTTTCCCTTTTTTGTAACTGAGCCTAAACTGACTGTGTGAGTTACTTGGCCAGTGAAATGAGAATCAGGACATGGATATCTAAAGCTGTGATACTGTTCCAAAAAAGAACTGATCTGTGGTAGATAAGCAGGAGCTGAATCTCCAAACAAAGCTCTCCGGTTACTGGTTAGTCCACTGTCCACATCCTCATCGATCATCATGAGCTCTGGGTACTGACTGAAAGACATTGGCCCACATTCTCACCTATCATCATAAGCTCTGGGTACTGACTGAAAGACATTGGTCCCCATTCTCACCTATCATCATGAGCTCTGGGTACTGACTGAAAGAACATTCACTGGAAATTAAATTGTTAGGGTTGGATTGTGGCATTTACTCCCATCACATCGTCAGAAACCTGATTGTCTAGGAGACCATACATGCTGAGCCACTGTTTGTTTGGATCAAGAGCAGCAAAGATTAGCTGCTTTGGGCTTCTTGCGTTTCTTGGACACCACTCAGGGAGATTAGTCTGGGCATAGCCTTCTGGAAAAGACTCTGAGACAGATCCAGAGTGCACAGGAAAGATTGTTTCTTGGCTATCCTGGAAATGCATGGAATTTCTGCAGGATGACTGGAGTCTATGGCTGGGGAAGAAGAAACGGGACATTCCTGTTTAGTTTTCTACCACGAGAATCTTTTCCAGGAGAAGCAGAAGGAAATTGTACTTTCTTATGGCTTTCGTAATGCAGCATTTTTTGTGTTTATGTTCTGCAGTATAAATACCAACTAGTGTAGAGTAGCCCAATAAAGTTAAAGTCAGTGTGTGTTGAAAAGTGTTGTTTATATATCAGTGACTGTTTCAGGAGCATTGCTTTTAACCTAGAATTCTTAATTTAACTGATAAAGCCTATACAGTTTTAACTGTTATTCAGGAGCAAAACAGATGCTGGATGTTGAAAATACTTGAATACCTCAACCACATGGCACAGAGGGATGGAGCTAAGAGTGTGACCTAGAAGATGCGTGTTCAACTGTCACCTTATGTGCTTGAGAAGTCAGGCAAAGAGGGTGGAAATTAATGGATTTTCAGCTTGCTCATCTTGAGGGGAGGGGTGGAGGGTTGTGATAAGCAGCTGGGTGTTTCCCAATGGAGTGGAGACCAGTGAGCTGAAGAAGGCTTAAGTGGTTGTGTCATTCATGTGATGATGTGCTGGTGTCACATGTCACTCCTTCACATTTAGGGTTTCCCATCCCCTTCTTATCTGGATTCGTCACCCTAATGATCTCGTATATGCCTCCCAACTCTCATGCTCATAAAAGGGGTGGTGATGTCATGTAGAAAGAGTCTGTGAAGACTGCTTTCTCTTGAGAGAGAGAGATGAAGAGGCCACGTGTTATAAGGCTTATGGCAGTGTTTTGTTTTTTCTGCTAGCTAGGAACTTAGGAAACTAATGTGTCTATTTGGGATACAGATGGTCAGTTGCAGGAGGGATGTAGGAGCAAAAACAAAAGGAAATTCCCATATTTTCTTTGTAAGTAACCTAAATATTGTATTGTAAGCCATGAGTCAGGATTATGACTATTTTAACCCTCAGGTGAAATATAAAGCAGGATGAAACTGACCTGAAATCACAGCACAGCTTTTGTTGTAGTATTAATTGCTTGTTGGTTTACAGTGTTCTCCGCAGCACTGGAAATCAAGGTTTGATTAGTGGCCAGGGTCCCAGAAGGCTGTACATGAGGAAGAGAGACTTGATTGTTTTGGGGGATGGGTCTTTGCATTGTCTGACAGCCTCATGTTGGAGGGTAGATACTGAAGCGGATAGCACTGCTGTTTTAGAGGGTAAGACTTATGCAGTAAGGCTTGGATTTGGGAACTTACCCAGTCTTACTGCTTTTAGAGCATTACCAGTTGTATTTCAAGGAAGTAATATTGGGAAGAGCATGACAAGTATTAACTATTGTGTTTATTCCTTTTACTGGGTACTTTAACATTACAAAAACTACAAATGCAATGCACTGAAAACATTCAGAATTTATGAGCTTGGGAGGTGTCACACAATGGAATATCTATATCCTAAACAAAATGTTCTATAGATATAAGTCAAAATATAGAAACCTGAATGTCACAAATAAATGCAAGTTTAAGTTCTTAATTGTAATGATTCTACTAGTAGTAATGTAGTATAGCTGTTCAAATTAAACATTTGCCACAGTTTAGAGACTTAAAATCTTTCTTCTGGACTGACTAGTTTGGTATGCAGTCACAAATAAGAATTTTCATTTTACCTTCTCTGTTGTTCAATATTGTTTTGGCACCAAGTCATCATGTTTGGTGATTTTTTTTTTTTTTTTTGGTAAATGGAAGAGAATGTTTGTGGCAATCAGTCAAAAATATTTCTATGCTTTGCCATTCCCATGATGTAGAGAGCCAAAGCCATAAATATGGCTCAAGTAACTCAGGTTTAATTAGCACCTTGGGCAACCGAGGAGCTTTAGAGTAGGATTGGTGTGCCCATCCTATGGGAGGTTATGTGCATGGGGTATACTAGTGCAGCTGATTTCCCTGGTGAACCAGGGGAAACAGCCACACAGGTGCTATTGAGGGAGAGCGGGGCACCCTGCTGATGTCTGCTCTTTGAAAAATTGAGGTGCAGATCAATGCTAACACCTATTGCTTGCTCTTAGTAGGCAAAAGTAGCAAAGTCACTCCTGGGAAGCAGCACAATGTTGTACTAGGGTCCTTAAGCTTTTTACTGGCCTAAGAAATGGGTTGGGTATCAAGTACCTTCAAGCGTTAAGACATTCAAATAGTAGAGATCACTGTGGTTCAGGCACTTGTACAGAAAAGCAGACAATGTTTTGCTGAAGCAGATCTGGTACAGACATGAAAAAGGCAAAAGGAAACAAAGATTTCAAAATAAGAGATGGATGTACTGTGCAAGGGAGGGACTGTGCCAGTAAGGTGGCTAAGTTGGGTCAAGCAGACCCAGTGAACAAGGAGAGAAACTGGTGGCAGCTGGTGGTCAGCTGTGGGGATAAACAGTTCTATGTTTACTATAGCAGATACCTAGAATAACTTATCTTCAGTTTTCAAGTAAGATACTGACATTCTTGTATCCCAGGATGAACACAAAAAGACAGAGAGAGAAGTGCAATTATTGTTTCACAAATATTTTTAATGGCAGATCAGGACCACTTAGCACATCTGATCTGCCCCATTCTCTACATATTGGATAAGCTAGAAATCCTGGTTAACAGCCAATTTATTTCCTTCCTGCCATTGATATTGTCTTATTCCTATCTCATGCTTTGGTGACTTTTGTCACAGATGTTAATCCTTCTGCTTCAAGGTTGTTCCAGTGATCTACCACACTTTCTATAAAAAAGATATTTTCTATGATTATTCCACTTTGCATGTTCAAATTGTGTTGCTTTATTCTTTTATATCTGACAGAGTATACCCAACCGAACAGTGCTTATTTCCTCAAAACACTTAGATTTCTTTATTGTATCTTCGTCTGTCCCATTTTTTCAACACCATGCATATTAAGGTCTAACAGTCTTTATTTATTTATCTTCTAAAGAACATGCACCTGTTTTCTTATCACCTACTGTACTGATTCTCAACTTTCTTACCCACCTGTTGTAAAGGAACTTACTAGAACTATGTACAGCACTTCCAATGAGGTCTATCAAGTAGCATCTAGTGGATGTAAACATATCTAGCACTGATGCCTCATCCCTATGTCACAGTATTCTAGCAGCTAGCGGATGTAAACATATCTAGCACTGATGCCTCGTCCTGTATGTGACAGTATTCTAGCATCTAGTGGATGTAAACATATCTAGCACTGATGCCTCATCTCGTATGTGACAGTATTCTAGCATCTAGTGGATGTAAACATATCTAGCACTGATGCCTCATCCCGTATGTGACAGTATTCTAACATCTAGTGGATGTAAACATATCTAGCACTGATGCCTCGTCCTGTATGTGACAGTATTCTAGCATCCAGTAGATGTAAACATATCTAGCACTGATGCTTCGTCCCGTATGTGACAGTATTCTAGCATCTAGTAGATGTAAACATATCTAGCACTGATGCCTCGTCCCGTATGTGACAGTATTCTAGCATCTAGTGGATGTAAACATATCTAGCACTGATGCCTCGTCCCGTATGTGACAGTATTCTAACATCTAGTGGATGTAAACATATCTAGCACTGATGCCTCGTCCCGTATGTGACAGCAGTCTAGCATCTAGTAGATGTAAACATATCTAGCACTGATGCCTCGTCCCTTATGTGACAGTATTCTAGCATCTAGTGGATGTAAACATATCTAGCACTGATGCCTCGTCCCGTATGTGACAGTAGTCTACCTACCTACTTGGCTGCTTTGTCACACTGCTTGCCTACATCTTAAACTGATTTGACTTCCCACAGGCACACTCCTACTTTTGTTGTTGATGTTGCTTCTGCTCCAGCTGCCTGCTACTTTTGCAGGTAAGTGCTAACAAGGCGCATAATTCTCTGTTGCTTTACAATGACTATAATATGTCCAAGTTATATAGACATTCCTCCAATATAGACAAGCCCCTTTCTGTGCTTGCTATACTTTCTTGTGTGTCAGCACTGTTGCATATCTTTGTTGCATCAAAAAATCATCAATTTCATTAAGGCCCAGTTTCCCCGTTTTCTAAATGGGGTGGGGGTGTTGCATGATCATTGTTACTTCTCTCAGTTCAGTGCCACTCTCCTACCTTCTTCAACAGGCAGTACTTCTCTTTGCTGGATGCCTTCATTCTTTTTCCTGTCTCACCGAAATCTTCTTTAAGAAATTATCTTTTCCTTTCCTGCACGTGCCAAACTACCACAATCTGTTCTCTTTGACCTCCTCTGCAGTTCGAGCTACTTTGGCTTTTGCTTTGATGTCCTCATTTCTTTGTCTGGCCACAGCATGTGTCCCAACACCCATCTCAGGCACTTCATCTCCATCACCTCTAGCTTCTCCAAATGCTTGCTACCCAGGTTTCTGTACCATACAGTAGTACTGGCCACACCACTGTTTTGTATACCTTACTATTTATCTTATTTAGCATTCTTCTGTCACACAGTATCAGTGACACTCTTTGCTGGTTGGCTGCAGTCCCTCTGATTCTTGCTTTATCCTCCTCATTTAATTTTTAGCTCTTCGTTCTGCCATTTGCAGCCTTCACGGTTGTCTTGTCTGTACAGTTTCATCCCATGTGCCTGCACATTACAGTCCCATATTGTTTGCTGGAGTTCCTGTGCATAGTGTGCATGTAATGCCACATTATCTGCATGCAGAAGCTTTGTTGAACATTGTTTGCATACATAAGCTTTGTTGATCTGTTTCCTGCAGCATGTTTGCTGATGTCACCAGTATGAATAGCAGTGGGCTTAGACCTGAGCCCTGATGCACACCCATGCCCACTGAGAATACTTCTGGGAGTCTGAACACAACACATTTTGTACTTGTGTCATGTGATCGTCTAGTTCTGTTGATATTCCCAGAACTTTAAACCATTGCAGGATTGTCCAAATCAACTTTCTAGGGACTTAGTCATATGCTTTCTCCAAGCTTAGGAATGCTCAGTTGAACTTTCTTCATCTCTATCGTTTACGACTATCTGACTGTAAACATAGGGTCAGTTGTGGTACATCCTAATCTGAATTGTAACTGTTCTCCCACGTTACTTCCTAGTACTCTGTGTATTTGTTTATCAGTCACAAACTCCAGCACTTTCCGGCAATGTGATAGAAGTGTAATATCTCTGTACTGCTCACAGTTGCATCAGGAAAGTTAACTTACCTTTCCTTTAACATATTCTGCCACATCACTTGTATAAATGTTGCAAAAAACTAGTTCTAGCACTGTCCCTGGTGGAGTATATGCTACATGAGATGTCTGAAAGACATGCATATTTCAGACATGTAACTAAGGAGATCTCACAGCAGATATAAAATAGCTGAATATAATAAAGAAAAAGGTGTAAAGTTGCTTGGACATAATTGTCAGCAAAACTAGAGGACACAGGTGCACCTTTGTATTCCTCTTTTTAGTGTTATCTTGAAAAAAAATAATTTTCAGTATAATGGTAGAAAGACTTCTAGAACAATTTACTGTCTTGAACAGATGAGACTGATGCAGCTAATATTCCGAAATTCATGGAGTACAGTGGAGGGAATCCAAGAAAAAGAAATATCAGGAGACCTGCAGGCCAGCCACAGACGGAGGTATAAATTAAAAATAGAATATGCAGGCATGCTAAATGGGCCAGGTAATTTGTACCTGACAAAAGAGTCTGTATATAAATTTTCTTCTAGTACTGCACAATTTCATCTCTCAGGTTATCAGAGTAGTTGCCTGCTTTAATTTTCAGTGCCTCTGAACTTCTTCTTTTCTTGTATTTAAAACTTTGCTGGCATACTTCTGCTCTTAATAAAAGAACAATTCAGTACTGAGGCAGCTGGCCGTACACAGGAAGAAAAGGACCTGATTCTAATAATTCATCAACACCATGCTCACCGAAGTACCCGATTCCAGTTTTTGGTGGTGTAGATGTTGTTTTAATTTCTATGCAGATGTCTACATACTCACTTGGAAGGCATGGGAAAATTCTGCTTCCAGTGCTGGAAATATTCACTGAATTTGAGTCTGTTACTGTACTGTGTCTCCATTAAGAAAAGTCAGTGACTGTGCAACAGGAAACAGACAGGCTTTGGTGAATTTAGAGCAAATTAAAAAAATGTGGCAAAGTAACTGTAGCTTAGCGGTTCTTGATTTTAAACGAAACTAAGCAGAAGACTTTGATGGATAGAATTCTAACGACATGTAAGTCAGTGTACAGATGTCACCCTAGGGTGGGATTGTTAGCTCGCAGGAGTGATTTGGTCAGCAAGGTGGTGGCATTGCTATTAGTGGTCCATCTAGCCTGGCATACACCTCTGCTTCTGAGAGATCGAGAACTGAAGGAGTGACAAGGAGTATGTGACTGTTTTCTATGCATAGGAAGGAGTGAATTGGTAAGGAAAGGTTTCATGCTAGTTCAGGACTTGGTAGATAAGGGATGCATAACTGTATTTGGCATGTAGTAGCAGCTAATATGGTCAGAAGGTTGAGGCTGAGGAAAGAGACTGTCATATATGGGATATGGCGATATGAAGTAGAGTTTTTTTTGTAAAATTAATCAGAAAATGTTGAGGATGGTTGTAATAGTCAGATAAATTGGGTAGCATGAAGTTGTGGGCCAAGTGTGAAGTATTAGATGTAGTCAGATGTGTACATGATGGTCAAGATGTGTGGACCAGATGGGATGAGTAGACTGAGGGTCTTGGATAAGTAGGATCTTCTTCTTCTTCTTTCGGCTTTTCCCGGTTAGGGGTTGCCACAGCGGAACTCCGGTCTGCTAATGATTGGCAGTAGATTTTTACAGTGTCGAGGTGCCAGCTCGACGCTCAGCCTTCAACGAAGGCACACCCTATGCATGTCTTTCAAATGCCACTTGACCGCGGGGAGGACATGCAGACTCCATACAGAATGCGCTCCAGCCGAGAATCGAACGGAAGAACCTCTTGCTGTGAGGCGACAACTCTACCGCTGCACCACTGCGGCTTAGTCCTGGATAAGTAGGATAAACCTGTGTGATTCACAACATTTTAGAAGGTGACTAAAGAAAGGGTTTGCATAGCTTGTGAAGAACTGGTTGTTGTATCAGTGGCTGAGAATGTTCTGGAAAAGAATATTCTGGGAAGGGCAGGTACACATGGTGTTTAAAGGATTAGAAGCAAGACTAGACCAGTAGAGACTCATAACATAAGAGATAATATAAATTGACAAGGATGTGTGGGTAAAGGAGAAGGAGGAGGGATATATGATGACTGAATAGGGTAAATTTGGGAAGAAGACTTTGGGATCAGGCTCATAAATGTTCATATAAGCCTGCAGAATCAGTGGTTCCATACAGAGAAGGTGTTATTGTGAAAAGGAAGGAGGTGCTGAGGTCCTCTGTTAGAAATATGAGAGTCAGAATGATGATCAGCTGCATGTGTGATTGGTCTGTGGACTGGTTAGAGAAAAGGCTCAGAAGTGGTTGTGAAAGGCATTAGGTCATCATTTTATACGTTCGGTTTACCTTCTGGCCTTCCAGTTATCACTTGGACGGTGCAGTGGTGCAGCGATGCAGAGGTAATGCTGTCGCCTCACAGCAAGAGGTTTTCCGGTTCGATTCTTGGCTGGGGTGCCTTCTGTGTGGAGTCTGCATGTCCTCCCTGCATTTGTGTGACTTTCCTCTAGGTGCTCCAGTTTCCTTCCACGTCACAAAGACATGCATCTAGAGCATTTCTCCCTGGGCCTCCGCTGAAAATTGTCATTGTTCCAAGTCAGACTTTCCCGGTAAACAAATGTTAAATAAATAAATAATAAATAAATAAATCTCCCCCTTAAGTGTTGAGGCCATTCATTGACCAGGCAGCAGTAGCCATCCACTCTTCAAGAGGAGGGCTAACCGGAAGACGATAGCATCTAGACAGGAATGAAGGTTGTTTGTTCCCCACCCCTCCTCACTCTCTCTGCTATAATAAAGGATGGAGACTGTCCTCTTTGCAGCAGTCTGAGGGTTCAGCTTCATCCCCATAATCAATGGCTGCATTAGTTTAAAGGTAAGACCCCAACTGTGCCCAGGCAAGAGAACTACCCAATGCCCTTGCCACCATAGCGACCTCATTCTCGAGGTGAACCTCAGGGGTGATTCTATTAGCCTAACCATGCCACTAATGGCTGAAGTTTTCACCCATGTCACCCTGAGGTATCACACTGCCATCCAAGTGCAGTTGTATGCATCCACATGTGCACAGTACTTTCACCAGTTTGACAATGACAACCACACTTTCCTGGTCAAAATGCTATATACAGGGTGCTTACAGATGCTGGATGAGCCAGTGTCATATCGTCACTCCCCCCTCCCCATTTGCTTCCTTTAGTACCTGAGTCACTATTCATGCATGCGAGCCATAGTCCGGGCGTCATCCTCGTATGTCAAGACATCATGACTGGTAAGAGAGGGACTATAGAAGAAATGTTGAGGAATGGTGACAGAGAAGAATGTGTGGATGGGAGGAGGAGCAGAATCTTAAGAGGAGGGGCGAAAGATTGTAAAAGATGAAGGTGGAGTCTGGTGAAGAATATGCTTCTGATTAAGTAGTTGGAAGTCTGTGGTGTAGGGGTGGGGAAGTTTGGTAAGAATGCCCATAAGGGACAACTGTGGTACATTGTGACAATCTGCTAGTGAGAGTGGAGGTATATGGAACTGTGGTTTGGGTATGTCTGACGTGATTGAGAAAGGATAGATAAAAGCAGAGCTGCCAGATGACAGAATAAGTATCTGATGGAACAGTTTTATGTTCTTGTTTTACTGCATCATATATTATTGCTGCATTATCATTATTAATGATTCATTTCAGCTGTGTGATATCGCTGTCTGTCCAAATGCAATATTTTATAACTAGAACAAAAAAAAAGCAAGAGCTTGCAATGGTGTAGTGTAAAGTTATCTAGTATTTTACTGTGTATGAACCCATTTATCAAAAAGTAAAAATTCAAAATATGCTTTATTTGTGAATTTTAAGCAGGAGGCATCTTTGTTTTTCCTACCAGATCTGGCTGAGACTGGATATCAGTTTCTTTAATTTTGTGTATGTTTTGTAAACAAAAGAAAAAAATAATTCTTTGGGTTCCATCTCAAACTTTACTCCACAGAAGATCTGTTTTCACTGGTCTGTGCTTTGGAGTTCTTTACTGTAGTGTACCAGAGTGTAAACCAAGTTTCACCATCAGTTGTATTTCATGTGCCCAGCACTGTGATCAGTGTTGTCCTTTTCACAACTGTGTCATTTTTGTCTTTGTTCTAGGTCCATATAGCCAACAGAGAGTCTAAAATGCTTCTGACATAGTTATGTGGGTATCTGTTGTATTCAACTGTCCTGTTAAGCTGCATGTTCAACCAGTCTGCTGAAGCCTAATATGGGGGTTGGGGGACAGACTGTGGCAGCAGCAGGAACAGGTAGGCTGTCTGTCTGTCCGCTTCTTGTTTACAGTGTTCAGGAACATTGTTTTTTGTATGGAACAGGGTTTGCTGGCAGCAGAAAGTAGGGAGGTTGTATGATATTGCCTTTTCAATCAAGGAGAGGAGTTTGTAGTCCCTGGAAAGCAGGGAAGGAGACAGTGGCAATATGTGAACAAGGGGCACTGTACAACAAGAAGGCTAGGGACAATGAGAATGCAGTCCCTAAGGCTTACGGCAGTGTTTTTCCCCCTTGTTTTTTTTTCTGCACCTCAGCTGTATTAAAATACTTGGTATGTTAGCTTCACACTGGATCTAAAGCACAGCAGTTTCACAACACGGAAAATGTAGACTTTATCAAAGGGCCAAGAATAGTGCTGTTTGTTGCTTAAATATGAGTAAAACCTGTATTTCACATCTTGCAAAACTCACTGGACCACAGGATGATGGTGATGTTCTATATTACATGCCTAAAAATGTGCTGCAGTCTCTTATGGATTTCTGCAGTTGTGATGAATTCATATTTTTTAAAAGTATTTTAGATGCTTTGGGTACAGGTCCCTGATGATCAGCTCTTTGAAGCATTAACCAGACCAAAGTAACAGGTAGAAGCTTCAACACAATGAGAACCTAAAAAAGTATTTTTCGTAGGTAGGTAGTCCCTTCTACACATGCTTTGCCCCCAGCACTGACCCCTTACAGTTAAATATATTAACTGTATGGACACGACTACATAGGCAAGTGAAAAGATTGCACACTGACTTATCACTGCTGGTATGCCAACAGAACACAACCGGCAGTGGTTTTCCGTGTAACACAAGGATCATGGAATTAACAATCCATGGGTTGAAAACAATGAGGTGATAACTCTTCCACTGAAAACTCGTCCAGCAGAAGGGTAACCTTCGAGACACTAACTTTGCATTTTATATTTGTGTAATATGGAAATACTTCAGATGCATCATTTTTTGCTTGTTTTTTCATTGCAGAATTTATCATAAAATGTCCTATAATTGTTCTCATTTCAATGAGTTTTTGTCTGTTGTGGCCCACAGCACACAAAATGTTTAAACAAATCAGCTACTTTTCCTAGTTTTTGTAAAAATGTAGTTTCTGTAATTACCTCCTTGATGATTATTTTCATTTGTCAGAAATAATAGGGAGACCTCTTATTATATACTGGTTAAAAACATTAAAAACGAATTCAGCAAAAATGAGCACAGAATGCTGAAGGACTGCCAAGTTCGAACTACCTTTTATTAAGTAAAATCACATAAGCACTTTCATCTTATAAAACTTCAAAGGCTTTTTCAGATGTAATAATGTAATATTCAAACCAGCATTTAAAAGGAAGAAACTAATCATATGATTTTCATTGATGCACTTCTTAAAGTGAAACCAACCTATATGTACAGTTAAAATCTTTTCACAGTATACAAGACAGGTAACCCCAACTATCACATGTTAGTTTTTGTGATTATTTTGTATATTATAGATAACATCTGAAAGCCTTTACTTTAAGTTAACAAGTGATGGAAGAGCCCTCATTCAAACCAGGGGTATTAGCTGCATTTAACTGCAGCTGCCAATAGCACTACCTTTCTTCTAAAAGCAGTCCCCATGGTTCCCCTTTAGGATTCAGTTGTATTTGCTGGAGGACTACAGATTTAAAAGTGTGATCCCATAAAATGTATTATGTGCTTTGACAAAGCATTTGTATTACTCTTTTTCTGGATTTTATATAAATTCTCCCAGATTCTCTCTTTTAACATCTGCTCTGTCTTGCCGGAGCACATTTGACACAAAGCTAAATACACTGCTTCCTTAGTTGAGGAATTGAATCTCCCTTTAACTTTCAGGCGCTCAGTTTTTACTACAGATTTGTTGCATGAAAGAATCTTATTGCAATAATTGCAACTACCACATTAATACATTACTTGAATCGGGCCATCCTTAACATTCTTCCAGTTAGATTCAAATATATTCTTGAAACTAAGCCCTTTCTTCTATGTAATAACTGTTTTTTTCCCCGGGTTTATCCTTCAGGACTTGGTTATAATTAACGATGGTCCAATTCTTTTTTAAAATCCACCTAATGCATTCATGATCCTGGGAAAAGGTATTGACAAAACTACACTTGTATTCATGTTTGGAACCCACCCCAATGTTATTACAAGGTTGAATGACAGAATCCATCAGGCTAACTTCATGCCTGTTTCCTAACAAAATAGGGATGAAATTATTGTTTTCTCTTTTTCTAACAACTTCATTCAAGGAAATGCCAACAAAAGCTTCAGGACAGTCTCTTTATAAAAACATGTTCTTAAACTTATCGCACTTTTCCCGAAAATTGGTGAAATCAGTAACCATGCATGTTGCATATACAAATTGCCCTTTAACAACTACTTTTTTCTGAGTGGTGGGGTCTGAGCTTGTGAAATGTAGAAAGGAGTTGGAATAAACAGGCTTCCTATAAATTCTAGAAATTAGTTTTTTATTCGCCTAATCCTTAACTAACAATGTCCAAATAAGAAATGTGATCAACTCCTATTTCATGAGTACATTTCAAGAAATTTGTTGTATTATTAATATACTCAAGGAAGCCAGGAATCTTTTCAGTTTTGTTTTTCCAAATGATAAAGATACTGTCCGGGTACCTCGTGTAGCGGTACCAAGATTTGGAATAGTTACTGTTAAAGATGTATTTCCTTTCCCATTCTATCATGGCAGTATTGGCATAGAGGGAACCACAAGCCAATCACATCGCCACTCCTTTTTCTTGTAAAAAATACTGATTCTCAATATATATATAATTATTATGTAATACCAATTCCAGTTAATCAGTATAAAGGTTAATCCTATCCTGAGACAATTCGATATTACTATTCAAAATTTCAGTAAACCAGTGTACCCCTGTAACATGCGAGATAACAGTGTACAGTTCTTGATGTCTATTGTAAAAAATAACAAGTTTATCATCAAATTCCAGCTCATTCAATTTTTTTAGGAAATCCCAGGAAGCTCTACATACAAGTGGAACTTTTTGTACTAGTGCTTTTAAATGATGATCTAAAAACGTGGCTATCGCATCCACTATAGGCCGTATAGGTGGTTTATTGCTGTCTTTATGTATCTTTGGTACCCCAAAAATGGTTGGTACCATAGGGTTTTTGGGGTTTAAGTAGTTGTATTTATCCTGGCTGATTTGACTCTGCATGAGCATATCATATAATGCTAGAGAATATTTTGGTGGCAAAATGCTATTCATTTTGTGAGAGTTGCTTATACATCTCTTCAAATAGAATACTATACATTCTCTTTATGTAGTCTATATTGCTCATAAGCACAACTCCACCCCCTGTTATCTGGCTTCATAATTCTAACATTTGAGGATTTCTAGAAATTTTTAAAGTACCCTTTTCCTCTTTTGTTAGATTAAAGTCTCCCATACCTGGATTAAGCTTCGGTACAGAACATAAGTCCATTTCACATATTTTTTTCAAAAACTTGTGGTGTAGGATGGAGAGGTGGGTTGCAAATACTAGGTAGTTTTAAACCAGGTGTTTCAAAATTAGTCTACTCAAACAAAACACTCAAATTGTTTCCTTATGTATAGTTTTAAATCCGTTAACACGTCAACAATACAGGCATTTGAGCCCATAACAAAAGAAAGCCCTTTAGAAAAAAAAATCAGCATGGGCCTGGTTAATTTTGCAAGGACTAAAATTAAACCTGTAGTATTCTCAGTTCACCAGTAAGAGTGGGGAGCTTTGAGCAGCCTATTTGTCCCTGGAGGAGTGGTCTCAGCCCAGCAACTAGTAATTTATTGGCCGTTTTGGGCTAATTTCTATCTCTTTCATCTCCCTGCTTTAAAACCTGCATTTGTGCGGTTTTACGCTTGTATACAACTCAGCAAAGCTCCTCGTGGTGTCCTGCAGAGTACTACAAGCAGCAGAGCGACAAAAGAGTGACTTTCAACTGATTAAGTATTTTTTTCTCTGCATTTTTCCTGTGACTGCTAATTTCGCCGAAAAAGCGATTTCTAGCATTTCTGTGCTTTTAAAAAACTATTTTTCCTGTATACTATACTGTTTTTTGCTGTTTGCACTTTTAAAGCCATTTAAGTTGTTTTTTGTGTTGTTTAGCTGTTGTAGGCTACACACTAATGTGCACTAGACTGTTCTAAGCATTTAAAGTGTTTTTTTGTGTAAGTTTACTGTATTTTCTGCAAAGAAGAAAAAAAACAAAAAAAAATCTTGTTTCCCACCTTTTCTAAGCTAGTCTAGTCCAGTTTTCAGGTTCTGCTGAATTCAGGGCTGTGGTACAAGTTCCTGTGTTTCCCATATCCTTACTTGGATAGGAGGAAGTTTCTGTGTTCACCAGTGAGAGTGGGGGAGCTTTGAGCAGCCTATCTGTCCCTGGAGGAGTGGTCTCAGCCCAGCAACTAGTAGTTTATTGGCCGTTTTGAGCTAATTTCTATCTCTTTCATCCCCCTGCTTTAAAACCCGCATTTGCACAGTTTTGCGCAGCTTTGTGCACCGCACAGCGCCGGTTAGCTAGGGTTAAAGTAGTCCAGGCTCCGCAAAGTCTGCTTTTCAATTTTTCCCTTGGAATTAGTCAAACTAAAACACTCTAACCTTCCTTTCACAGTCCAGCACTTGCTCTAAGCTCTCAGTAAGCACTAATAAATGCTAACACTACATCCCCCTTTACTGTACATTAGTACAAGGCTCCCTATTCGTCCCTACCAGACAATCAGTAAATCAGTTCATCTGTCCATACAGTCATGTCCAAAGGGCAGTTTCAGGTGTACTCTCCAGTCCAGCTGGTGAATCTGGGAATCTTGAGGCAATGTTACAATTGCCTCATGTACACAGACAACCCTCTCCTCCTTCCAACAAACACACATGTATGTGAGAGATGTAACTATACAGCCAAACTGGAGGCCAAGCTCTCTCAACCCAAGGCTGAAACAGTCAGTCAGGAGGGGAAGGGAAACACTTGCACCACACTACCAGTCTTACACACACCAGTCATGTCTGCACCAGCCAACAGCGCACATAAATACACAAAAACATACTCTGAGGCTCTAAATAAAAATCTGCCTAAGCAGCAGAGACCTCCAAAGCAGACTTCCAAGCAACCTCCACCCTCTAACAATAACCACGTATCACATACTTCACAAAGTCAATGTGCCACGCAACCACAGCCCTTAAGGCTAAATAACACACCCAATACACTAGTAATAGGTGATTCTATTGTCAGCCACACTGACGTTCCACTCACTAGACTGAACAAGGAGAAGGTTACTGCAAGCTGCCTGTCGGGTGCCAGGATCCGCCACATAACACAAGCACTCAGGTCACTCCAAAACAAGTACAAATATGACTCTGTCATTGTACATGTTGGTGTGAACGACCTGAGACGTACCTCCCTGGACTACATGAAAAGAGACATAGAAGAGCCCGCTGATCATGTAGCCCAGGCCGGTATGACCCTGACCCTGAGTAGCATCTTGCCCTCACCAAGAATGATGCCACAGTATAAAGAAAAAATGATCAGTTTTGACAATTGGCTAAGCTATTGGTGTCGTTCAAAGGGGATCCAGTGTCTGTCAGCCTGGGATGACATGCTCAACAAGCCATGCTGCTTCGCCACAGATGGCTTGCACCTGTCACCCTTAGGCTTTCGAATACTGGCCAAGGCTCTTGCCACCCTCATAGTGCCTTTTTTAGGCAAGGCTCAAAAGACAAACCCACCTCCATAAACAACACAAGTAACCAAAAACTGAAGGTAATGCTACTCAATGCCAAAAGTCTAAACTTCAAAATGCACGCACTCGAGGCACTCCTCAGCATGGAGAAAATCAACACCTGTACAGTAACAGAAACCTGGTTCAAGGCTCCAGAGAGCACCCCAGCACTACCAGGCTACAACTCATACCATACCTGTTGGCCCCAGAACCTGGACCGAAATACAAAAGGAGGGGGTGTATCCATCTTTATAAGGGATATCCATGCCTCCAGGTTAGTAGCACAGCACAAGGCCTCGGAGACCATCCATTTGCAACTAACAGTGGGCAAAGCTGCTTTTCAAATCATAGCTTACGACAGATCATCCACCATGTCTCAGGACCCCCACTCAGCATTCCTGAGAACATTGGAAAATATGAAGATCCTACCAAACACCATGATACTGGGTGATTTCAACTGCCCAAACATTGACTGGGAAAACTACTCAAGTACAAACTCCTTTGGCCAACGCTTCCTAGAGTTTATAAACTCAAACGCCCTGAAACAACTGGTCACCAAGCCCATAAGAGGTGACAACATATTGGACCTGATCATCACCAACATGGGGGATCAGTGTTCCACACCAGAGGTAAACCCCTCGCTGGTAAGATCAGACCATAAACTAATCACACTGGACATCCACATCCCGACCCCACCCTCAGTCAAGGAAATCACTGTGAAAAACTTTTTCAAGAGCAAACTTCACACTTCTCAAAACCGAGGTGGAAAGTTTCAAAGCCCCCTTGCTAAAGGATAATGCTGCCCAAACTGCAGAATCCTTTACAAATGCATTCTATGAGCACCTGCAGGAATGCTTGGATTGAGCCACCCCAAGTAAAACCAAGACTGACTCCTCCAAAAAGAGGAAATCAGTCTGGTGGTCCCCAGCCATAAACAAGCTGTACAACAGAAGGAGGAAACTATTGCAAGCTAGAACAAAATCCCAAAAAGGAAAGGCATCCCTAATCAGTATTAGCAAGAAACTATGATTCCTCATAAAATCATCCAAGGCCAGTTTCGAAAGAAAAATTTCCAAAGACTGTAAAGATAATCACAAAGCCTTCTTTAGCTATGTCAAGAACCTAGGTGGCAACTCCCAAGATCTGCTCTGAGCTAGTGCAAAATGGTAAAAAATACACTGAACCAACTGACATTGACAACATCGTGGCTGACAGGTTCAGCACAAACTTTACCCCCCCCCCTCACCCCCAAAAGGGCCTGTGTCCATCTCAGAAGAATGTAGAGTCCCAGACATCACAGACACGCAGGTGAAAACAGCCCTCTCCAAAGTCAGAAATACAGCAGCAATGGGACCGGATGGTATCCCAGGCTGCGTCTTACACGAGCTCCAAAATGAACTAAACTCTCACCTTAATTCACTGTTCAAACTCAGCCTTACCACAGGCTATGTACCCAAGGAATGGCATACAGCAGCAGTTATCCCGCTCCACAAAGGTGGTGCCACAACAGATCCTGGGAACTATCACCCTATAAGCCTGACTAGCCTGGTCTGCAAAGCTATGGAGCGCATCTTCATGGAACTCATAAACAAAGACATTGGGAACCTCCAGACACTGGACCCTACTCAATTTGTTAAAGGCAGATCCTGCCTCCTAAATCCAGTTGACTTTTTTTAAACAGTTACCAAGGCCATAGATGAGGGAAAGGTAGTCCACACAGCCTACCTGGACTTCGCTATGGCCTTCGACACCATGCCCCACTCTGGCATTATAGATAAGCTCACCAGCTTGAACATTAACCCCTATGTCATGAGATGGGTTGCCAACTGGCTCACTGATAGAACTCACATGTTCAGAGTTGCGGGTGCCATGTCCAACTCTAAACCAGTTACAAGTGGCATCCCACAGGGCTCAGTCCTGGGGCCCCTCCTGTTCGGTATATACTTCTCTGAGGTACAGGCAAGCACAGGAGGACTATGGCTGACCAAGTTCGCTGATGAGTGCAATCTGGGGGCCATAATCGATACTTCGGCTGACACAGACATCCTTCAGAAGGGTCTCACAGAGACAAATACCTGGTGTCAGAACCATGGCCTCAAGCTAAATGCCAAAAAGTGCATAGTCATCCCCTTTGGGAAAAACAAAGTGCCCACAAATTATCACAGAGGTGGTGATCCACTAAGTACGGAAGTTGTAATTAGGGATCTGGGGACCCAGGTAGATAGCAACCTCTCCTTTGATAATCACATTGCCAAGGTGGTTAGAAAATCCTTCTATGCAGCCCACCTAATCACAAAAGGGTTCACATCTAGATCAAGAGAGGTCATAGTGCCCCATAATAGAGTACAATGCCTCATTTGGAATGTACCTTACCTGACACCTGCAACAGCTGGAAAGACCACAGAAGTACCTCACCAAGAGGATTGTGGGCCTCAAACAGATGCTGTATGTAGCTCAACTAAAGAAACTCCAGCTCTACTTGGTTGCTTACTGCCTTCTCAGAGGTGATCTCTGCCTGACGTACAAGGCCATGTCCAACCCGGAATTAATGGACATGCTCCACCTCAAGAAAACCAAATCTCTTAGAGCCACACGGTCCAGTGAGTTAAACCTCAGCACAACAATAAACAGGACATGCTGGAGGGACAGATTCCTGTCCCAGAGACTTCCCTTGCTCTGGAATAGAATCCCAATTTATGTTAGGCAGAGCCACTCACTGACTCTCTTCAAGAGAAATCTTGACGAGTGGATGGGAAATCGTATATTTACCCCTGGGATCACTTCAATGGCCCTGCTAGACAGAGGCACAGGAAACTAATTTAAAAGGGAGGCGAAAGCCAACACATTCTGGCTAGGCTTAATGCCCTTGGGCAGATAGCCTAGTACCTATCTATGAACGTATTGGTAATAACAGTACAAAGTTCATTATTTTTGGGACCATTGAAGCCATTAATTAATTCCTCTAGGTATTCTTCCTCTGTGAGGTATTCCGCCATTCTCCCATGGGATTCTGTACTGGATAGGGTCTCCCTGGACATTGTTTTCTCCTCGCTTGTTGTTTGTCCCTCAACCTTCTGGATCATCTTAGAGATGGAGGATCTAAAGGTGACTCTGCCAGGGTGAATTCTCTTTACTGTGGTCTATTTCCATCAAATTGTACATTTTCTACCAATTCTGATTGCTGATGAATGGTCCTAGAGGTTCTTCCCTCCAAGTCTGAGAATCATGTGGTTTTGGGTATGCTTTATTACTGCAGTATTCAAGTCTGTCTCTTTCTTTTTATTGTTCTTTTCCTATATTTTGTTAATCTTTATGTCAATATTATGAAAAACATGTACTGAATCTTAAATTGCTCATAAAAACAGTCATCAGTTATTGATTTATCAAGGAAATTAATCTCTTTGCTTAATTCATCAATCTGCTTAGCATTGTGTTTTGACCAAAACCTCCATAAACTCACATTCATGTCTGTTGAATAATTGGAGCATATCTTTATGCAAAGCTGAATTATGAATAAGCCCAGTGGGATATTTCCACATCCCAGGTCCCCTCGGTACCCTGTTGGTGTTTATGGACTCCAACAGGTACCCATTCTCCAACTGTAGCTTCCGAATCTTAAAAAGCTTATATTCAAACTCATCCAACCTTCCAACTAAATTACTATTGTCTCTTGGCAAGTTATATCCGAAATACTACTTTTCCTGCAACCATTTATCTCCATTAGGAACTGCATGATTTCCAAAGGCACTTATTATATTGCAGTTCCATTAGGTGCAGAGTGAATGTTTGTTGGTATCGGTGCTTCTCTATGCCTCATTGTATTGAATTTAGGGTAAACCCCAACTGGTGCTCTTGCTTGATTATCCTCTGTGTAAGTTGCTGGACCAGTAGGGCTAATTTGCCAACTGACCGATATAAAGCTTCCAGTTTGAATTCAGGAAACGATGGCTGAATTTCCTGCGACCATACTGTGTACCAATGCAAAGAAACAAACTGGTTAAAAATGTTAAAAACAAACTAATTCACCAAAAATGAGTACAGAATGCTGAAGGACTGCAAGTTCAAACAACCATTTATTAAGTAAAATCACAGAAGTGCTTTTGTCTTATAAAACTTCAAAGATTTCTTCAGATGTAACAACGTAACAGTCAAGCCAACATTTCAAAGGAGGAAACTAGTTACATGATTTTCACTGATAACACTTCTTAAAGTGAAATCAGTCTATATGTACAGTTAAAATCTTTTCATAGTATACAATACAAATGCCCCCGACTATCACGTTATGTATAATATACAAAATAATTAAAAAACTATAGTCTGAAAGCCTTTAGTTTAAGTAAACCTGTGTTGGTTACATTTTTCTAAATACTTAAAAAACAAGTTATTAATATAATGCTCAAACTTGTTTTCAGCATTGATTAAGTGCAGTAAAGTATTTTTTTATTGAGTCATTACTTATATCCACCTTGTTGCCCTTATTTCATAATTCTAAATTTATCTTTGCTAGATCATTACAAGATATGTACTGTAGTGCATTCAAAAAAAGTGTCACATTAGCCGTCTGATACTATATAATACTGTAGTTTTTTCAAGGTCTGTCACCAATAACCAGCAGTTCATTGATAGTGAACTGACACTGCACGCACTGTTTGTACATGTTTAAGTTGCTATTCATTTATTACTACATAATGTACCAGTTAGAAATATGGCATGGAATCAGTGCTTTTATAGGGCCCTATAGACTCACCTGACGCACAGATCCATCAACAGCAACAGGTGCTTTCATGTGGGATAGCTACTAATGCTTTTGTATGTCTTTCCTTCTGCTTCTTGTACTCTTTACAGTTTTGAAAGCAAATTGTTTCTTTTGTGGTAGGCCATTGTTTGGTAGAAGCTGCAAAACCACTGAGGTCAGTTGATATCTAATTTTTTACCAGATTGTGAGCAAACTGAAAGAAATATATACCAAATCAGTATTGTGTGACATTCTGCTTTGCATAATAGTTTATTAGTATGTATAGAATGCCTATAGTGAATTTTGTGCAGAATTGCTGTCCCAATGGAGAATATATACACCTTCACACGTAGGTAGACCACATTTGCTCATGTGCAATACATACGATCTATGGGATAGCAACACTGAATACTGTGTAATTTGTTGAAACTTCAAGGACTTTGAGAGGCACCTTTAAGATAGTACATCAACTATATATTTCAAATAAAAATCTATAAAGCCATGGGTGTTGGGAGGCAAGCATATTTGTTTTTTTCAGTGACACCAGTCTAAAATGAATGTTTTTGGAAGAAGAATGACATAATTCATTTTTTTTCATCTGAAAATAGTCATCAGGCCAAATTCTCAGAGCCATGCTTGACTAGAAGCGTTCCTGGTGTTAGTGAACACTTGTGTAACTTTGCCATGGAAGGGAATAACTGACAAATGATCAGTCTGTATGTAATTTGGAGAGTAAGATGCTGGTTACGTAGGCACAGTCAAAGAAGGAGGATTTACTTGTCTTTTTCAAAAGGGGTTAGCAGTGGTGTACCCAAAAGCTCAGTACTGGAACCAATTATTTTTGGAATTTTCTTCTCAGATGAAAAAGTGTGCTGTGAATAACCAAATATGTTAATGTTTGCAGAATCAGATAAAAACTGGGGGAAAGTATTACCAATTATGCTGATGATTGCAAACAGAGTAGCATAAGTATTTGAATAAAAGAATCTGAAATTCTCCAAGATGGGTTATACATGTCACCACTTGGGTTCATTAGCAATGACATCATCTTTATGATACTAAATGTATCATCATGAGACTCTGCAAATAACATGATTTATTTTTTACAAAACAAATGTTCAGATCTGAAAAAGCAATGCTATTATTAAATATACAGAATCATAATAGAAAATAGTTTAAATGTTTACCAGTAAGTATTTACTAAAGTCAGAAAAGCATATTCTGCAGCTCATCTAATTCTATGTCTAGTAACTCGAGAGAGTGGTGCCATTCATCCTGAAATGTGTTCCTTAAGGCTACATTGCAACATATTTCATTTTTCTAAAAGCAGACCACCAGAAATTCTATTGTTTGTTTTTTTTCTGCATTGTTTAAGTATAGTTACTGTTTCCCATTTATTTCACTGACAGATGGTGTGTATTTTATACCTTGAACAGGATTTTAAGCTGTCCTTCCATTTCACTTTTGCAGTATTCATAACATGAGGGATTCCCTGCCAAGGGTGGGCCGATGTCCAGCCAGTATACCAAAGCCTTTAGGTTGCCTTAAGGTATGCCATACATCACATGTATGATCCATGCATAATGTAGGTCATAAAGGTGATGTCTGGACGTGTCATCCTAAGAACTTCTTTGCCACCAGTCTGAACACTATCTCTGATAATCGGGCTGAATACCCAAGCCATTGCTGGTGTACCTAGCTGTTCAGATAAGTGCCCTGTTGGAGTTTTTTGCTTATCTTTTGTTTTGTTGTGGGGTTTCATGTCATCCAGGAAGGGTAGATGCAAATGTGGGAGACAGATTCCCCATAAAGGCCGACATGAGCAGTACTAGTTTTGTTTAGGGACTTCTCATGATCATACTTCCTGAAGTATTTGTCAGGCCTTTGTGCCTAAGACCCTCGCTATTTACTTAGAAAACCAGAATCTCAAACTTTTAGCAAAAGGTGCTATGGAGGATACTTCCCGGCCTGAGGGTCACCTGTCTTCAAAGAAGAAAGCCAAAAAAGTTAGGTCAGATTCTGTGTGTGCCTTGTACATCAGACTTTTCTCTCGAGGCAGCTGAAAGCCCAAGGGTTCACCCAGTTCTTGTTTTGGATTCCAGTGCCATGACTGTTTCGGGGGTTGGCATGGATCTGGCTGCTCACACGTCCTTGGAGGCTGCACAGGCTTCCATTTTGGATGTGCAGGGGGGACCGTGGCTGATTATCACTGAAGGGCCTAAGGGGGTTCCTCATATTCTGGTGAGGGAGGAAGTCCTGACCTACTATCATTGAGTGTAGGCTGATGTCGGAGCCTTCAACATTTCATAAGACGGCTGTCCCTTAAAAAAATAAGTAAAAGGTGAAGCATGTTTCTTCTGCTCCCAAGGACCCTCAAAGTGAATGGCAGAATTTTACACAGTGCTTATTTAATGCCCTTATGGCTTTGAAGCCTCCTTAGAGGGATCTCTGTTCTGGCTTCTCCTTGGTCATCTTCCCCTCTCAAGAGATCTAGGGATAAGGATTCCTCTGAAGAAGAGGATTTGGATTAGGAATCCTTGGCCTATTCTATCCAGATTCCTTCCCCTCTGGAGTGTGGTTCTGAAGAAGAGGAATCTACCAGTCCTGAATCTCATTTTGAGGACATTTCTTTTGGGGATACCATTGCTAGGATGATGTAGTTCTTTAAATGGAATTATTCCCAGGTGTCTGAAGTGCAGAGGAAATATTATGAGCGCCTTCAAATGGAGTCTCCTAGACCTTCTGCTGTTCCTCTTGTTTTTCTGCTTTACTGGATGCTTTTTCTTCTGCTTTTCAGGCTCCAGATTCCCAGCTTCTTGCTCCTAAGAAACCAGATTGCTTTTATAAGGTGCCTGATGATTGTAAATTCCTTTACAAATGTCCATCTGCTGACCCTTTGGTAGTCTCTGTGGCATCTGATAAACCTTCCAAATTACTGCCCTCCACTAAGCTTCTTCCTTACTGCCCTCCACTAAGCTTCTTCCTTCTGATAATGACAGCATAACTTTGGAAAATCTGTGTAAATATATATATATATATATATATATATATATATATATATATATATATATATATATATATATATTTCAGCCATCCTACCCTTTTGGGCTGCTAATTGTCAGACTCATGTGACCAGATATGTTTTGGCTCTCCTTTCCCAGGCTTGTCAGGTTATTTCTGACCTTTCTGATTATGAAGGTAAGACTTCTGCCATATCTTTGTTAGGGGCTTCTTCTCAGGTAGCTTGCCATTCCGTTAAATGTAACTGTGATGCTGCAAGATGTTTCTTACAGAGCTGTTACTTTTGGTTTTGTATTGAGGAGATATTCATGGCTTCAGCTTCAACCTCTGCCTGATGATATTAAGGCTAAGCTGATGGATGCTCCTCTAGGCAGCAAATGTTTGTTTGGTGCTGCTGATACTGATGTACTCTAGTCCCTTCAGGGGAAAGGCATAGAGTTACAGGATCTGAAACATACATTTGTTTCACCAGTGCCTAACTTCCAAAGCAACTATCTTACTAAACCAGCTTTTGTTTGAAGACAGTCTTGTCCTCCTCCTAAAGGTAAAAAAGGTGATTGGAGGGCTCCTTCGGCTAAATCTACTCAGATTACTCCTGCTCAGAAGCCGCCCTTTCCTGATAGTCCAGGTGCTGTCTGACTGCCAGACTCTTCCCAGCCACATTCCTCTTTCTCTTTGTCTTTCCCTGTCTCTTCCTGTTTGGTTAAACATAACCTAAGATTCTTGGGTTCTTTCTATCATTCACCAAGGGTATGTCATGGTTTGGAAATCTCCACCCAGCCCCCTTCATGGGCATTCCTCAGCCACCTCAAGAACAGTTATGCTTCTTTCCAGAGGTGCTTCAGGGCCTTTTGACTCAGTGAACTATTCAAGAGGTTCCAGCTGCTCAAAGGGGAAAGGGTTTTTTCAAGAATATTTTTGGTCCGCAGGAAAGAGGGTACTAGGAGACCCAGTCTGGATCTTTCTCACCTGCATACCTTTCTGAAGGTTCCTTCCTTTCAAATGTTATCCCTTCAGACTTTGTTCCCTTTGCTGCATCCTCAGGCTTTTCTGGTTTCTCTGGATCTCAGAGATGCTTACGTCCATATCCCTATTCATCCCCTTTTCAGGAAGTTTTTACATTTCTCTGTTTCTTCCTGGCGTTTTTCAGTTCTCTCCTTTGCCCTTTGGACTCTCTACTGCCCCCAAGATTATTCACAAAATGCCTCGCTCCTGTGATTCCTTTTTGCAGGATTCAGGGGATCCAAGTATTTTCTTACTTGGACGACGACCTGTTTCAGGCATCCTCTCCAGAGATCCTGTTGCAAAATCTTCATTGTGCCATTTCCCTTCTTCAAAGCCTGGTGTTCACAATAAACTACAAAAAGTCCTTTCTGATTCCTTTTCAAGACCATGTTTTTTCTGGGGTGCAGGATACAGATGATGCCTGTGCTGGCATCTCTGCCTCCTCCCAAGGTCTTGTCTTTCATTTCCTTCCTTCGAACTCTTTTTCCTCTGACCTCTGTCACAGCCAGGGAGTTTTTCAGAGCTCTGTGATTTATCACATCCACCATCCCTATGCTCCCTGTAGCCAAACACTGCATGAGAAAATGTCACTGGTTCCTGAAATCAGTTTGACTTCAACATGCACATCCTTTAGACTTTGTAGTTCTGTTTCTTCCCTGTCTAAAGAAGGAACTTCACTGGTAGGATTCAGCAGTTGTCTCTAAACCCATGGCTTCCCTTCATTCCTTGTTCCATCTCTGGAGCTGTTCACAGACACCTCAGATGTGGGATGGGGAGCAGCATTTGGCTCCCTAAAGGTGCATGGGAGCTGGTCTCCTCTACAACAGAAGGAGCACATCAGTGTCAAAGAGAAGAGAGCTCTTTTGCTGTCTCTCCAAGGTTTTCATACTCTTCTACCTGGGACCTGTCAAGGTGCTTACAGACAACACCACAGTGATGTGGTATGTGAAAAAACAAGGGGGGACAATATCTTATCTTCTTTGCCAGTTGGCACTCCTGGTATGGGATCACATTGTCCAGTATCAAATAACTCTTCAAGCAGTTTACATTCCTTCAGGTCAAAACATTGTGACAGACACTCTGAGCAGGACCTTAACTTAATCCCATGAATGGATGCTTCACAGGGATGTGTTTCTGGACATTGTCCACCAGTGGGGTACTCCTCCAATAGATTTATTTGCCTCCCCTCTGAACAGACAACTTCCTCTATTTTGTCCCAGAGTCCCAGGTTCTCTGGTGTGGAAGGTGGACACCCTTTCTTTTTCTTGGAAAAGGATTTTTCTTTGCTTTTGTTCCCCTTCCCCTCATTCCAAAAGTCTTGTTCAAAATTCAACAGGATGCTCCCAAAATCTTGTTTTTGACTCCCTTCTGGCTGAGACAGCATTGGTTCCCTCTTCTTCTGCATCTAACCAAGGGCAGTCATCACAAGTTACCTCACAGGATGGACCTACGCACACAAGACTAGAGATCTCTCATCCATCCCCACTTGTCCACTCTTCAACTAGCATTGTGGGTGATAGGATTTTGATTCTACACACACCTTTTATCTGAGGACCTGCTTAGGGTCCTGCGGGAGGCCAGGAAACCCAAAACTAGAAAATTCTACTTATCCAAATGGTAGAGGTTTTCTGTTTGGTGTCTTTCACAAAACCTGGATCCACTTTCTGTGGATGTTCCTTCGGTTCTCTCTTATCAGTGTGAATTGCTCAATTCTGGATTGTTTTTTCTTCGGGTAAGGCCCACTTATCAGCTGTCTCTGCTTGTCTGCCTTTATCTCCTCCTTTAGCTTCTAGATTTGAAGCTAAACCATTCCTTAAAGGTGTTTTTCATATTAGGCCTCCCAGGAAGCTTATTCCTCCTCCCCTGGGATCTTAATTTTGTTTTGGAGAAGTTGACTCAGGCTCCTTTGGAGTCTGCAGCTTCAGCTTCCTTGTAACATTGCTGCCCTTGGAAGACTGTTCTTTTGTTAGCCCTTACTTCTGCCAGATGGGTGTCTAAGCTTCCAGCCCTTGTAGCTTGTCCTCCTTTTTTGGTGTTTCATAAGGACAGGGTATCCTTGTGTCGTAATCCTTCATTTATGCTTCAGGTGGTGAATGAGTTGTCCATTGCCTCTATTCATTTGCCCCTTTTTTCCCTTCTC
This sequence comes from Protopterus annectens, assembly GCF_019279795.1. Taxonomy (NCBI): domain Eukaryota; kingdom Metazoa; phylum Chordata; order Ceratodontiformes; family Protopteridae; genus Protopterus; species Protopterus annectens. The sequence goes on along the minus strand of NC_056726.1, from coordinate 631,062,456 downwards.
CACAATCTGCTAGTGAGAAGGTGCTGCACACATTGGATGTGCATAGACAACTCAGATTTTATTTGGATAAGACTAAGACTTTTAGGAAATCTGATCAGTTGTTTGTTTCCTTTCATCCTAGGTCTTTGGGATTGGCGTATCCAAGCAGACTATTTCTTCCTGGATTTCTAAAGCTGTTTCTTTGTTATGTTTTTCATAGTGAGAGACTTCCTTCTTCTCTAAAGGTTCATCCCACTAGAGCTGTGACTTCTTATTGTGCTTTTTTCAAGGGTGTGGATGCTAACTCTATTCTTGAGGCAGTTATTTGGATGTCTGTGCACACTTTCACTAAGTACTACAAGTTGGATGGATTTCCAAAGCTAGAACTGGTTTTGCTTTGGCCACCCTTCATGGCTTCTTAGAGAGCTCTGCTGGTCCTTCCTCCTTTGAAGTTTCTTCCTGAGCTTTGGCACTCTCCCTCATATTATGAATACTGCAGCAGTGAAATGGAAGGACATAGCACAGTTGTGTAAAATCTTACCATAACGGTAGATGTCCTTTTCTTCACAGTTGCAGTATTCACTCCCTCCCTCCTCCCCATAATCATTTTTTCTTCTGGATGTACTGGTCACATTTTGGTTTCCTTAGACTGGCATTCCTACTGAAACTCTCAGTTCTGAGGATGGTACTTTCAGTGGGTATAATGCTGACAAGTACTTGATGATATGGGAAAATTGGCGATAAATATTTGATAATGTTGGCATGTGTTGCTAAATGTCTGATGATACTGGTAAAGTGCTCTTGCTGTAGATAAACTGATGATCCCCCAAACTGCTTATAGGTTTGTCAGTGTGTCTTGTGTCCTTCAGAATTAGTTCATAGATTTGTGCCCAGTGATTGCCAGAATAGGCTTCAGATCCCAGGTTATTTGAGAGTGAATTAGTGGGTGTACACACTTAATATGATATGATACTGTCATTCCCTAGTTCATTCTGAAAAGACATTTTGACATTGAACATAACAACCCCCTATCCGGGCAGAACAGTGCAGTGATAGTGCTTGGTTCATTATGTGAACCAAAAAGTAAAAAACATGTTTCTGTTTTAAAGAGAGACAGTCACAGAAAGGATGAAATCACCAACGAGCAGTACACAACAGTACTTGCCTAGATTTGTGGTCAGTTTCTAATAACTGAAGATATGTCTCTGTTCCAGGAAGGATGATGCAACCACAGTATATCTATGGGGGAAGGGAATGGTCCCCAGAGGCAGGGGGATGAGCAGGAAGGAGCTGGTGCTGGGTGATTTTCTCACAGCACTGTAAATGTAGCATGGGAAAGTGTATTGTTTTGTCATGGTGGTCATTGTTGAGTCAACAGTTATCACTTTCATAGGTTTGACAACATGATGGTGTGAGGGCTGTAAACCCCCAGTTTCAGGAAAGGTAATAAAAAATAGACCTGGTTGATTTTTTTTAACATATTTCAGAAAAAGACCCTGGTTTCCTAGGGAGCCCTTGATGGCAGTAAGCTTAGCTGTGGAGCAATTGCTACTTGATGAATGCCCCTACTCCCAACTTATTAGGGTGTGGCACTGGGGGAAGTATGGAGAACCAGTATTGAAGACTGGAAGACATTTATGATGCAGGTATGGTTGCTGGAGAAGTGGGCTTTTCCACTGTAGAACAAGTAAGCTTTGAAATGTTATCACGTGGTATGAGTGTATTAATGTCATTTTCAGCACTGTGGTGAGTGTACTGTTCATGAGTGGAATTCTGTGAATGTATAGTGGTGCTGTACTATGATCCTAGAAGACACAGCGCAGTAGCAGGTGAACGTTTCATTTCTTTTGTGGCTAGGTTTTTATATTGCTGCCTTAACTTAGCATTATTATACAGAAGTAGTGATATTGATCATGGCTTTGTCAAAGGCCTAAATATCTTCCCTGGTTTTCCTCTGACTTATTTTGTTTTTATTTTAGTGAAACATCTTGACTTTGGCCAAAAACGAGCTTCTTGCCTCACCTTGCAGTAGCAAATCTGCACTTCCAGCCAGAGTGTAACTGCATTCAATTGCCGTGGCAGCTATACTTTGAAATGTATATATCGAACACTAGTTGCTATATATGTACTGTACACATAGGACCATTTTTGTTTGCTTGTTTGCTTTTATACCTCTAAGTTAGTTTCTTCATAGTTCATTATTTTGTATGACTTCCTGAATGGGATGCTGTAGGACAGTATTTTTTTTTATGGTCTGCTGTAATGAAATATTTGCGTTACGTGTGTTGTGTTCTGTAGCCATGACAGAGTCTCTGTTAGGTTTAGTGAAAGCTATTTCCAGAGTAAACACACTAAATAATATTCTGAACATCACTAAATCAAAGTAGGGCTAAGTCGACATTTGGCCGTTAGTGTGACGAGAGCTGGCAAACCATGCAACGCAGTTTATTACATTGCACTGTTAGTGTAAAAATGTACTGTTTGTATTAATATAATTTATTTTCTGTTTACCCCTTAGTGTTGTATTTTCTTTGAAAGGAGGACCTTTTACTACATTGTTTAAACAGTTAAAGTAAAAATTCTTTGTATAAGAACACACGCACACACACACACACACACACACACACACACACACACACACACACACACACACACACACACGCATATATCACAGAGAAAACTGGTAGTTGTGAACATCAAATCCGCTGGCTGAGAATCCTAAAAAAAAATCAGGAAAAAATAGTGCACTGTAGACAAGCTCAGTTGGGACTTAAGAGTAATCAGAACTTGTTTATTGAAAAACAAATAGATCAGCGCGTTCATCCTTAAAAGAGTTTTGTCAGATCTAACTCCAGTTTACATGCCATGCAGTATTTATTAGCTTTAACACAGAGAATATTGTCAATTCATTGTCAATACTCAAGGATTTTAATTTGACTTGTTGCCCCAGTGTAAACATGGCAAATCGCATCTACTTATCACATCACAGATACGGTGATATACTAATAGTTATAGACAGCCAGGAACAAGATTTATATAAAACGTTTGTATTAATTAGATACTAGCCACATAGGTTAGGAATACAGCCCATAAGCTATAACCTATTAGCCACCAAAAGGAGTAGATATGCAGAACAGATATGAAAGGTGAGACTTCTCCTGTTGTAGCTTAGATAAACAGCCTGTGACATACATTTATGTCCCCAGCTCTGGGTAATTAATAATGATCGTTGTATTTAAGCAGGTAAATACTGCATGTTATGTAAACTGGATTTAGAGCTGACTAAGCTTGTTTAAGGGCAAAAATGCTCTTCTGTTTGTTTTCAGTAGAGTAATTTTGATTACTAAACAAGTTATAAGTGTTTAATTACTCTGACTTCTCAACTGAGGTTGACTACAGTGCATGGTTCTTTTCTCCTGATTCTGACAGCAGCTCTGTTGCTCACACATTCCAGTTTCCCCAGTGGTCTATTGTTTTTCCTTATGGGATGGAGACATCTTACCACACTAAGGCTGGAAAATTATTATGGCTCACTACAAGGATCTGTCCATTTTATATATATATATATATATATATATATATATATATATATATATATATGTTCACAGGTAAGTACTAGGCTATCTGCCCAAGGGCATTTATAAGCCTAGCCAGAATGTGTTGGCTTTCTCCACCCCCTTAGATTAGTTCCCTGCGCCACTGTCCAACAGAGCCACTGCAGTGATCCCTGGGGTAAATTTTCTGTTTCCCATCCACCCGTCAAGGTTTCTCTTGAAGAGTGTTAGTGAGGGGCTCTGCCTGATGTATACTGGAATCCTGTTCCAAAGCATGGGAGGCTCTGGGATAGGAATCTATCCCTCCAGCATGTCCTATTTATCGTTCTGGTGCGGTTTATATCTCTAGAGCTTGTGGCTCTCCGGGATTTGTTTTTTTTTTTAGGTGGAGCATGTCCATCAATTCTGGGTTGGACATGGCCTTGTATGTCAGGTAGAGATCACCTCTGAGTATGTGGTAAGTTGGGCTGCATAGGGCATCTGTTTGAGGCCAGTAATCCTCTTGGTGAGGTACTTTTGTGGTCTTTCCAGCTGTTGCAGGTGTCTTGTAAGTTACATCCCAAATGGGGCGTTGTATTCTATGATGGGTCTAATGAGTGATGAGTAGAAAGGCAGAATAACCTTTTTAGTTCTAGATGCGAAACCTTTTGTGATTAGGTGGGCCATATAGAAGGATTTTCTAACCACCTTGGCAATATGATTATCAAAGAAGATGTACATTCACTGAAAGCACATTTCACTGAAGGATTAATTCACTGAAAACACAATTCACTGAAGCACATTTCACTGAAAGTTATACATGGCCTTTTCTCCACTGTAGTGCGACCCTGGAGTTAGTATATATATAGTTGGGGGGGGGGGCGTGGGGGCATAGCCCCCACCTATTTTAAATATTTTGAACTATATACATGGATACTTGCAATTCCAATAAATTACTCTTTGCTGAACATAATATATATCCAAACTATGTGGGGGGCTATGCCCCCCACACCTCGCAATGTGGGGGGGTGCCCCCCACACACCCCTTACTATATATACTAACTCCAGGGTCGCACTACAGTGGAGAAAAGGCAATATATAACTTTCAGTGAAATGTGTTTAAGTGAATTGTGTTTTCAGTGAATTGAGCTTTCAGTGATTTGTGCACAGTCGTTTGTCTTTCAGTGAAATGTGCTTTCAGTGAATAGTCCTAGACCCATATATATATATATATATATATATGTACATATACACACATACACACACACACACACACACCCACATACACACATATATGGCTGATACCCAGCATGGCTTTCGCCCACATCATAGTACTACCACAGCCCTATTGTCCTTCACTAACACCATTAATAATAACCGCAACAATAATCGCACTTCGTCTGCCCTCTTCTTGGATCTTTCCAAGGCATTTGATATGGTCGATCATCATCTTATGATTAGGACCCTGCAAACCCTCTGCCTAGACCCCAAAGCCCTTCTTTGGTTTACATCCTATCTTAATAACAGACAACAGGCCGTCTTCTGGCAGAATAAGCTTTCCAATCTATTACCAAACACTATTGGAGTACCACAAGGCTCCATATTAGGACCACTACTGTTTTCCATCTTTATTAATGACCTGCCTACTATCATACCAAACATCAGCTGAATCCAATACGCTGATGACTCCACTCTGATCTGCTCAGCCGTATCTCCCACTGTTCTAAAGAAGGATACCCAGTCTACATTCACTGCCATAGAAAACTGGCTCTCCAAGCGTCAGCTGCTACTTAATCCCAAAAAAAACAAAATGCTCGTATTCCCACCAACACAAAGGTCTGTACCCTTCTCCTTCACCATAAATGCAAAAGCCGGGACAGTCATTGCCCCTGACCCCAATACAAAATTACTGGGTGTCACTATAGACAATAACCTAAAATTTGACCTCCATGTAAGTCAGACAATCAAGACCATCAATAAAAAAACGTGGGTCACTCTATAGAATCAAAGCCTTCCTCACCCTCCCAGCTAAAATAGCCATTGCTCGCTCGCACCTATTTTCGACACTCCTATATGCCTCCCCCCTTCTAGCAAATATAAGTAAATCTGAACTTAATAGACTAACAACCTGTTATAATCACATTGCCAGGTTTGCTACAGGTCTTCCATTTAGAACCCACCACTGCATCAACCTCAAACAGCTTGGTTGGCTGGAATTTCCTAATCTTGTCAAGTACAACCTGCTTGATAATAGCTAATAAAATCCTCTATAACCCAGACAATACTCCAGCCCTTAGAAATTCTATCCTCCCCCATAACAACACGCGACTGCTCCGCTCATCTAATAAGCTGCAAATCCAGACAACTAAAATTAACAATGCAGCTGGCATGGCCCTATATGCAAAATCTGTAATTAGAACCTGGAACATACTTCCAGCTGCCATGACCTTGCTCTCCTCCATATGCCAATTTAAAGCCACAATTAAACAACATCTGGCATTAAACTGGCTATGCCACTGTGACAAGCCTGGCTAAACCGACAACATTTATGTTATTTACCTAGCTATTAGATATTGTTAATTTCTCCTGACTATACCAAGGGTAATTTCTATCCTGTATACATGTCTATTCAATGTGAACCTATGTAACCTTATGAAATATCCTACTTATATAATTGTACCATTTTTAGTCTGAGTGTACTCTATTCTGCATTCTGCTCTTTTATCTGCAATTCTATTTTATATTTTATATCCGTTATATATCTATGTTTTATTTCAATTGCTATTTTTTTTCTTGTTTATGTTTGGAGCTTATCTCCCCGGGCCACCGTTGTAAATGGACTTTGTTCCAGTCGGACTATCCCAGTCAACAAATGTAAAATAAAATAAAATAAATAAATAAAATATATATAAAGCCTGATGTGTAAAACTATGCATTTATGTGAGGTATCTGAGTTAATCCCATAAGAAGTGATCTTGCTGCTTAGCCCTGCTGGCAGTGCCATGCAACATGAAATAATTATCGGCCCCTATGTGTGATGTCAGTGTACTTTACAGCAAGCTTCGCTATCATTGTCAGCAGTTGTTATTCTGAATGCGCATCATATTCATCAAGCAAATAACACTGCACTGTATACTCTTCAGTTAAAATAAAAATTAACATACTTTCATGTATTGCACTGGCATCTATTTATTAAACAAAACATAGACCCTTTCTGCTACCTCCTGCTTATACTAAAACATAAACACTGAGTTGTCATGACTAAGACATGTAGTATCAGAAAATGGATATTGCTTTTCTCCAAGAGCTAGTAGGGGTCTACTTACTTTACCTCTACCATTAATGATAGTTGTGTACCACCTCAACCCCAGTCACGCACACACAACATGTACTTATGTCCCCATTCCTTTCACTACTAGGTAGTTGAACACACTGTTCATTAAAAAAACTGACAAGGCTGAACTGTTAGCGACTATTCAAGCCCAGACCACTCAACAGTTCCCTGTTTTGTTTTATACCTGACAAAAGCAGAAAAAAAACATTTCAGTGTTGTGGTACAGTTTGAGATAGTTTCAGATCTTTTCAGGATACAAAATTAATGAAGCTAAAAAAGGCAATAGCAGTAAATTATGTTCCCATACATGAACTGGTTCAGGTATATGCATATTTATGAATGAGAAAAATTGAAAGGCTGCCAGCCCAGCCAGATAGAATCTTGTAAATAATTCTATGTATGTATGTGTCTTTCGGCTTTTCCTGGTTAGGGGTCGCCACAGCGGAACTCCGGTCCGCTAATGATTGGCAGTTGATTTTTACGTGCCGAGTTGCCAGCCCTGACGCACAACCTTCAACGAAGGTATGCCCTTTCATGCATATCTCCACGCAGTAGACGCTCTAGCTGTGAATTGAACTGGACAGCGTCTTACTGTGAGGCGACAACGCTACAGCAGCACCACCACTGCAGACTTTCTTGTAAATAATTCTATGTGATTTGAAAATATTAATATAATCCACAGGCTGGTTTTACAAATGTAAAAGAGAACTATATGTTATAATTAAACTGTATGTTGTACTGAGCTTCAAAAATGTAACCACAGTGCACTTTGCTGGAAGAAACCTGATAAGTCAAGCATTGTATGACTGATCTCAAACTCGGAGACGTGATGTCTGGACCAGCAAATTCTTTCTATTGTTTTGAGACCAGAGTTAATTGCTAGATTTTACAGATATAATGTCTTTTATTGCTGTGGCGTCCTGCAGGTGCACATTACAAAAAAATGTAAATTTTGAGTTTCTGTTAGCCTGGGAAGATAAATCAGAACTGTTAAGAATGATGTAATGTAAAATTAGTCAGCAGTGATGTATTATCAACTTAAGACTTTTTCAGAGAGAGAGAGAGAATCAGATAATTTTGCATTTGTCTTCAGAACTGACATCACCAGCACTCTGCCTTTGCTATGTATGCATGTAAGTTATTTAGAACATTGTTTCTCTTAGAAATAGATAGAAAATAGTAAGATTAGACTAGGTGTTTTCTACATTTATGTCAGACTATTCTGCAGTATTATTTTAAGCATTTTCCTGTGATGTCTGAACTCTTGACTAGCACTGTGTTGAACTGAGGATATTTTTCTTGTGTTTTTATTATTTATTATTAAATATTTTTAAACCTTTCAGTTGTGACTGTTTTGTGCAGAGATAATTTAAGCTCTAGAGTACATTGCCTGTATATAGTGATACTGTCCAAGCCACTCCAGTATGCCTTGCTGTTTGTCATACTTACTAATTGGATAATAATAATAATATTGCACAGTAAATTTGGACAACCTTTGGTAAGGGCCTTATTAGTAGCTGATGTTAGTGGTTGGTGGCAGTGATTTCTATGTTATCATCTGGGCAGAGAAGGGGGCATAGCTGGAGAAGCTGTGCCAGCCTTCCCCAGGAGTGCCTGTGTGTTTGTATATAACTCATATCCCAAAGTATGTGTGTGTCAGCTACTTCGGCAGGGACATGAAGCACTGGTTGGACAGAGAGGGTGCTGGAGGTCTTAGCATGACCAGTATGCTGAGACCTGTACCCTATAGCTCTGCCAGTGGGGAGTCTTATTGGGGATCTGGAGAGAAAGGGAGAAGCCAGCCCCGGACTGACTGTGATCTCTGTGTGCTCAAAAGGAAAATTGTACTTACTGTGTGTGTGCTTGTTATCCTCCCAATATGCACCCCCATCACTGGTGTTAGTGGTGAGGACTGAGGCTCCTTGATTACTGCGCTAGTGCACGGGCATCACAATGAGGACATGATAAATGAAGTATTTAGAAGTATGAATTAAAAATGATTCTAGTGTGGCAGCTAAGGATATGTGGGAAGAGACTAAACAAAATAATGCAAGCTTTATTATATGGATAATAAGATACAAGCAGTTAAAATGTTTTTAGTCCCTTTCATCTCATACACAGGTCAGGAATATTTTTATCAATCAGAGGAGATGTTATGTATAGCAATTAATAAAGAGCTGAAGGACTTTATTTAAGAGGGGAAGATGGAAAGAGTCAAATGAGAAGCTGATTCTTCCAATAGAACAGGGTGGATTGAGATTACCAAATTTGAAGGGGTATTTCAGAGCTACACAGTTAAGACTCCTATACATAGCACAAACAGAAAACTATAATTCAAAGTGTTAAGAGATGATGATGAAACGGGGAGAGCTCAAAAAACAAGGAGAGACTGTGATTTTGGATGCAGGCCTTTAAGGAGAATAACAATAATTATACAGAATATTATATCCATAAAGTAGCAGCAAGTATTCGAAAAACTAAAGCAACATGGGAATGGTGAAAGGAGATTCTGCCGATAGGTATGACTGCAATTAAGGGTACAGACAATAGGCAAGATGGGACAGGAATTTATTGAAGAAAACTGGCAAAGGAACCAAGGTATTGGGAACAAGTAACTAGAGAGGGAAATATGATAGAACGGGAAGATGCCAGTAATCTGTTTGGACTGCAGGTTAGAGATTACCTTCCCTGTCAGGGATTGATATCAAAGTATAGGCAAAGAGAAATAAATAGGGCAGTCCTAAATGAAAGACCAGCACTGTTAGAGTTTTTAATAGATTCTAGATCAGAATCTGCCATTAAAAGAGGAATAATTACATAGTAGAGCATATAAAATATTGCATGATAACTATAAGAATTAATCAGAGGAGGTTAGAAAGGATTGGGAAGAGAGATTAGATAAGCAATTCACAAAGAAACAATGGGAGGATATATGAATATCTCTTCATTATGCAACCAAATCTAGAAGATTTAGGATTTTTGCCTGGAAATGCTTGCATAAATATTTTTATACCACAAGTAGACTCCAGAGAATTTTTCCTCAGGCAGACAACAAATGTTGGGGGTGTGAAGGGGAAGAAAGAGGTAATTGGGAACATATTTTCTGAGAATGTGGCAAGTTAGCAGACTTTAAGGATACCCTGCGGGATGCTCTGTCGGGGATGCTGGTTGAGCAGATTGGTTTGATGAGAGAGATGATTTTTCTGACCTATGATACAGAATTGGAATTGCCTAGACATGGTAAGGCCTTGCTGTGTCTAATAATGGTGGCTGCCAAAAAAAAGCAATTGCTAGAACATGGAAATTAAAATCTAAAGCAACTATATTGGAAGTAGTGAATATAGTAACAAAGATAAAACAACTGGAATTGAGATCTTTAGAAAAGGGTAGGAGCAAACTACAAAGGGAAAATTTGGATTTGTAGGAGCAATAGATACAAGGGAGGAATGAGGTTTAAAAGGCAGCAGGACTTAGCAGGGCTATGTAATGTTTGAATGAGAAAGATTGGGTAGATTATAAGTGATGTAAAATGCTTGCAACTAGGAGTGTGTCGGTGTGGTTTGTATTTGTTTACATAAATGTATGATTGCCTATGTAGTAAGTGATTTAATAAAGATGTTTCTTGTTTAAAAAAAGGCAGGAATTGAATAATCTATGTAATGTTGCTTAGGTTATATGATATATAGCAATATATGTGAAGTATAATGTTTGTTATGTTAATATCGTCAGATTACTTTTATATGAATGTAAATCTGCCTGTGTCACAAGTAATAATTCAATAAAAGTGTTTGAAAAAAAAAACAGACCCCTACTTTGGAGAAATGTTTCTGTTTTCAGGCTTTTATTTCCCCCTGCAGATGATGTTCCTAGTTTTGAAGAAATGTCCCTATTTTCAGGATTGATTTAACCCTTTACACAATTTTCTGATGAATATCCTTTCAGCTTGTATGATTTCTGAAAATATCCAGGACAGACAAAACCACACTACATGACCAACATGCAACTAACACCAACAATTTAAAGAAAGAGGTGAAACATCTTACATATCCATTTTCAGAAGCAAAAATAAATGACATTGTGTTGCAGAATTTTGCGATATAGTTAAAGTCTGCAGATATTACCTTGTCTGTTGAATAATACGAGTATATTTTCCATCATTTTAGTCACTCTGGTTTTTAAATGTATTTCTGAGTAGTATCCCACATTTCTACTGAAAGTGGGAAATATATTGTTTATTTGGTATTCAGTTTTTATGCTAATTAGATGTCCAGATTTTTGGTCAGATGTACCTACTTTTCAATTACCTTTGTTCCTGTTTTCAGTGTTTGCAGGTTGAGAGGTGTGCCCTGACCCCTCCCTACTGTTATCTTGATGAAAAACTGTTGTTAGGGTATACTGCTTTGATGATGTTTCTACTTTAAAAGACAGTGACTGGCTAATATTGTTTGATGAGTTGTTTAATGTCGTAGCAATTTGTGGATTTTACTAACAGTATGCATGGACTGAGGTATGCAGCTTCATAGCTTCCTCTCAGGTAGTTTTGTGGAAATGAAGAATCCTGCACTCCTAGGGAATGGAAAGCACTCTTAAATGTGTTATTACACAGCTGTGGCTGCATAATATATGAAGTTGAGGAACATGAAATCCATTTTTACAAATATTCCAGTGAGAAGATTGTGCATGGCATATTATCAGGATAGGGGAAAGAGAGAGAGAGAGAGATTTGCTGATTTGAATGGTTTTGTGGGAGATTAGGTTGTAGTATAGAAGGTGTTGATGTTATCTGACTGATTTGTTTTGTTTCAAAAGTCAGGGCAGGCACTAATGTTTTTTTAAAGAATATGTAGTGCATGGGGCATAAAGACTGAAATCTGAATTTGGAAAAAAAAAATCTTTATTAAGTACCATTCTGATGTAAAAAAAATGCTTAATAAAGTTTTGTTAAGCATCATTCAACACTGTGAAGCTCTTGTTTAGTGCTATAGCATGGACAGCCGCAAACATAGAAAAGCTGTGAGAAGAATGAGGAGTTTTAAAATCTGTAAAATATATCAAGACTGCTTCAGATATTTTGTGACAGCACAGTCTGCATTACAGCTTTTATTACAAGATAAAAATGATGCTTTGTGTTCTAGCAGTGTGCAACGTGAGTTACAACTTTCAAAGTTGTAGAATACTATAACACCCTTCAGTTTCTTTTATTTTCCTTCTTTTTTTTTGTTTTCATTCTTTTCTCTGTCTTGTAGTACATTGGAAAAGCTAAAGCTTCATTTGCTATAGAGACATATTTGTCAGCTTTAAATATGTTACAGCTTTCAAAGTTGCAAAACACTAAGAACATGGACATTTTTTTCTTTTTCCTGTAATTGGTACTACATAGAGCAGATAAAGCTTCATGCACTGCAAAGAATTATGACTGGCTGCCTCTGATAAAAATTATGTTGTATTTTGTTCTTCTTTCGGGTTTTTCTGGTTAGGGGTCACCACAGCAGATCACATGTCTGCTCATGACTGGCAGTGGGGTTTTATGGTGTCGAGTTGCCAGCCTGGCACCCAACCTTCAACAGAAGGCATACACACACACCTAGGGCCAGTTTAGAGTGTTCAGTCTACCTACAGCATGTCTTTGGGAGGAAACTGGAGCACCCGGAGGAAACCACATGACCACAGGGAGGACATGCAGGCTCCGCACAGAAGGCACCCCAGCCGAGGATCAAACTGGAGAACCTCTTGCTATGAGGCGGCAACGCTAACCGCTGCACCACCGCGGCTGCTATATATGCTGGAAATAGGTGTCAAAATTCTTCTCAAACTATGCTTTACCTAATTTTAGAAGTAAATTTCTTGACATTCATTTCTCAAATACATAACATCTTGGTTGTGATCAGAAACCCAGTCATAATCTGCCATGCTATTTAAAGAATGTTACTGTTGGTAATGTAGTGATCATGTCTTGCCTAATGTCAGCATGGTTTTGTTACTGTCTGTATTAAATTTAGTTACTTAGCTCTTATCTGACCAGCTAATGTAATACTTTTATAAATGTGAACAAGGAGGGAACTTGTAGGGATACTCCTAGTGGTGAAAATAACTTAAAAATTCTATTGATACCTGTTGATGAATATTACTAACATTCAACTTGTGTGCAAAAGGCTTGGATCAAATGGTACATGCTGGAAGCCCCCAGAGTGGATCCATTTTCCTTACTGTGGTTCAAACAAGTGAATAAAGTTATATCCTAAAGAAATCAGAGTCTCGGCTTGTAATGCCTGACTGGCACCACTGATAAAGTTTATAAAGAAAAAGTATCTAAAGGCTTTATTCATTAGGCCTGATGCTGTGTTATTGATATTGGTACTGAACCAAGGATGGTTTAACATGTCATATAGAATGACAGCACTGTTTCAACTCTGAGACCTTCAGAATGAAATAAAACAAATTATTGTCCCAAATTAAAGCAGCATATAAAACAACTAGCAGACAGGTGTGTGAACAACCCAAAATGGTTTATTTAACCAAATTTTCTTCATCTTGTGCTGCATGTAAAAATACTTTAACCAAGAAGGAGACCTTTTCACCAGTTCAGTGGAAAAGAGTTAATTAGCCTGCTGCTGGAAATGTGTACTTAGGGCTGGATAAAGTCTAAGGATGATGTAGGAATTATTGTGAATACTTTTATATCTCCTACGTTTAATGACCACTTAGAAAAACAAGCATGTATATATCAGTTAATGTATTGCACTCCTGAAAAACTGAACCTTAAGGCTAAGTAAGACTGAGGAAAATGTTTGACTCTTAAGTACTTCTGGCTGACAGTATCCTTGAGTAAAGTAATGCAAGAGCTTGAAATAATGTTTACTAAGTATGGCCATGAGAGAAACCTAGAACCCATGTAATCAGAACATATTCCCTAGTGTTGTAAAATTGCCCAACTTCAGCTTAATATCATTTGTCAGTATACCTCTCAACCTCAGCGCAACAAAGGGCCAAAAACAGGGACACATTTTAAATATTCCTCTTAAAAACTTAGAAAGTTGCTAAAATAACAGGATTTGTGTTAGGATGCATTTTCTGAAGGATATAAATTCTGAAACTGAAATGTATGTCATTTTTAGTGACTTTAATCCTTAGATCACCCCACTGATTTGTCAAAAAACACAGTTTTTATGAGGAACAGACCAAAAATGTAAGGAAAAATCTGGACATTCTGCAAAAATCTGTACAGTTGAGAGGTAATTATCAGCCAGAAATGAATATGCTGTTTTGATAGTAAATAAAATCAACCTGCATTCTCACAAGTGAAGCATACATCTCAGCTGTCCAGAATTTTGAAAAATGTCTACATTTCTAGAGTTTTGCTTCATATTTTAGCCTGTTACTCATAATATTTTTGTTTTTGGGCAAATCATTGAAGATTGAAGTCAATAAATAATGACAGACATTTGACTTTCAGACATCATGTCCTTCAGAAATGTTAATGCAAAACCTGTAATTCTAGAAACTAAGCTTATAAGAATGATATTTAAAACCTGTCCCTGATTTTGGGCTTTGTGCCCCCATTATTTTTGGCTTTGTCCAGAATTCTTGTGCTTAGTGGTTGAGAGGTATGATAGTGAGTGAGACCTGTATTTAAAAAAAAAAATAAATAAATAAAAAAGGTTTAAGTCTTCTAGAAAAGTGAAAGCAAATGCAATGACCATGGAATATAACTTACAAGTGGAATATGTTACACGTGAAATGTGTGTTTAATGACCTTTTGATTTGTGCTTTCTTACAGACTTTGGTTGGGATTCATGAGTAAGTGCAGAACAGATGGCTGCTTGCCATGATCCTGATAGTAATTTCTGAGTGTATCAACTAAAAAAAAAATGCATATTTAGCTCCAGTGAGAAGTGCTTGATGGAAAACATTACTACTATGCAGACCTGTGTGAATTGCAACACTAAGAACACTAATTGTAGTTTGTAAGCATGTAATTTGGATTTCACTGTGTTGCCACAGCATTATTTGCTAGACGCAGTGTATTGTGGGCAGTGACGACACTGCAGGACTGAAGGAACAGATGTAGAGAATCACCCAGAAGCAAGCCCTACCCCTGCCTGCCTAATCTATAGCGAGGGAAACAAAAATGTCCTTAGGGAGTGGGAGGGGGCTGAAGAAATGTTGGGGCCATAATGCTCAGCTGTAAGCCAGACTGTGTGTGTGTGTGTGTGTGTGTTGTGTGTGTGTGTGTTGTGTGTGTGTGTGTTGTGTGTGTGTGTGTGTGTGTGTGTGTGTGTGTGTGTGTGTGTGTGTGTGGTGTGTGTGTGTGTGTGTGTGTGTGTGTGTCTGTGTGTTGTGTGTGTGTGTGTGTGTGTGTGTGTGTGTGTGTGTGTGTGTGTGTGTGTGTGTGTGTGTGTGTGTGTGTGTGTGTGTGTGTGTGTGTGTGTGTGTGTGTGTGTGTTGTGTGTGTGTGTGTTGTGTTGTGTGTGTGTGTGCTGTGTGTGTGTGTGTGTGGGGGGGGTGTTGCTTGTCCAGTACTCTGCAATTCTCATAAGCATTGTGTTATGCTTGTAGCTACTATTTGCAAATTGGATTAAAACTGCTACTTTGAGCTGTCCTCTTATGTGTTTGCCAGGGATGTATGCTTTTCCTCATATCCCAAAGACATACAGGTAAGTGAATTAGTGATGTCCATATTGGTCCTAGATATTATCGTAGTGTGCATGTAAAGTGCATGTGTTCTGCAGTGGACCGATCTCCTGTCCAATTATTGTCCCTGCTGTTCCTACCTTGCTTGTCCAGATAGGCGTCAGCTCGCTGTAGACCTAAGTTGGACAAAGCAGATACTAAAAACTGACAAAAGGATTTATTTTTAGTATGACTGTATGTTTTGTGACTTGCTTCCTGTCAAAGAGTATATTGTAAAATGTATGTATGTGTGTATGTTTACAAAAGTCATCAGATTGAGATTGTGATTAATCTTTCTTTATGAGAAAAAATATGTTATCAATGAATAAAAATACACAAATCAGTAATACAGCACACACATACCATTATATATGAATAATGACCCATGCTGTGTCACTTTTATGCGCCAAGCTGATATCTGGAGTAGCTGCTTCTTTATTATGTAATTACTTTTCTGCATCATCTATCAGAATTGTTGACAGAATTGTTGAGAGCCTTCCTAGTTGTGTTTTCTCCTGTGTGTAAATTGATTTTATATTACCAGAGTGTTTTAAGCTGTTTGCAAGAAATGCGGTCATGATTTTGCATTAGGAAGGAACAACCACATACAGAGAACTAATGCATATTATTTTATTTTGTGTTCTTATGTGGAAGTTCAAAACCTGATGGGTGATGGGCCATTTGTGTTATACTGCTTTAAATGAATTTGATGCCAAAATGTGTATACTGTAGCAGAAATGTCACTTTTCAGAGTTTGACTTTCTTCAGCAGTATATAATGACAGATGTGCTGAAGTACTGATGATGCTTGTCTGCTAACGTTCTCCTTTGATTTGTAAAATTATATAATAGGGTCCTGTGGGGATGCAGAATATTTGCCATGTCAAAGACCAGAAGAAAATATTAACGCATTGCCTATCCGAATGAAATATTTTCCTGATCCTTAAGATTTCAACGTATTCAGTTCTTTATGGAGCAGAGAGTTCTTAATTTCCTTTTCTCATGTTGTTGGATAATTTTTAAAACATGCACTAAATGTATGAACTCAAGTTTCAGGTAGTCACATAATATCAGATTAAGCTCTCATTAATATGTGTCTGTTTTAGCATCCTTACACTGTGATGGTGGCACACCAACATGCCAACCAAAATTACAAAATGTAATATTAGGACTCTAAAACAATAACAGGATTTTCAGTAGTTAAGAAAAGTTCTTTTGTTATAAAAGCATTTTGGACTGCATGCCTCAATACTGTGATGAAAATAAGGAACTCAGTTGTACATTTCTGAATCATAGCAGTTAATTTGCATTAAGCAACCCAACTGTCTTTTTATTCCTTTTTATTGTTTAGGAGAAAATGGAATGCCTTCTGACCAGTGTGAATGAAGATGTCTGAAGTTTGTTTATTAATCGTTGACCACGTTATTACTTTTTGCATAGTTAAGTGATTATTTATTTGTGCTTAATACTAGTTAAAGGAACAGCGTGCTAGGTAGTAATCAGTAATATTGAGTAATGTTAGTAGCTGTTACAAACAGTAAATAATGTGATCACAGTGGAGAATAACATCAGGATGTGGAGCTTGCATGATGCAGCTATGATATTTGTATATTTAGTTATTTTTCTGTATTTGTTTACCAGAGTAGATCACTGATCTGCATGGAGCCTTTTTAGACTCAGCCTGGGAGCACTGTCTGGTTAAATGACTTACACAGAGTCACACACTTGGGCAACTGAGGCAAAATCATGGAGGGAATCAAACCCTACTAGGCCACAGGAAACAGCTCATTAACAGCTCTTTAATCCTCCGAGCCAAATGCCAGACAACGATATTATTTTGTGTTCAATGTTAATGGACAAATGGAAAGTTACAACACCCAATAGACTGTCCAAAGTTCACTGAAGCTGGTGGACAAATGTTACCAAATAAAGCTCTTTTAAGAAGATTTCCCTGCACATTTGCTACATGACTGACTGTACCCCTGCTTACCAATAATAAAAAAGGCACATGGCTTCACCAGCAGTGGGGTGTGTTAAGACTCTTCTACCACAGTGCTTCCTGTTCATGCCTCATCCAGTGTGGTGCTTTTTTTTAAATGTATTTATGTATACTCTGGTGAATGATCCATTGCATACTTTTTGTCATAATACTCCTTGCCCTTTACAAAGAATGGTCAAGTGCTGGGCCTAGTCTTGGTATTCAGAAAATTCTGGAGGAAGTGGAGTCAGCCTGTAGTATCCTTGGATGAGTTACCAAAGACAAATGATATGAAAGATGCATTTAACAATGTGCAAATAATGGTCTGTTTTGTTGTAAGACATTTGCAGAAAATGTTCTCAAGTAATTTGGTTGAAGAGGTGAGTCATTTTGGAGTTCCTGTTCTGGCAAATGCAAGAAAATTAGATAACTCATTTTGGTGATACTGTTAAATCATTTTGTTTCAGTGTGCTGTAAATAAAAACATGACAAGCAGGTATGCAATATGCGATACTTGAAACAGTAATGGGGTAAAAGTGTGAACACTGAAGACTGCATTGGCTGACCAAAGAAACAAAGTAGAGGGTGTAATGCCTCTGCCTAACAAAATTCAATCAGATAAGTCATTCATGTTTTGTATTGCCAGTGGAAAGTTCTATAGATGCAGAATGGATGTAACCCACAGGGACTAACAAGGTCAGGAACTTTAGTTTTGAATGGTTCTGGAAAAATGGTTGTTGGAGTTGGTGTGTACTGAGGGGACTTAAAGTAAGAGAGTTATGATAAAGAAGTTAAACTAGGTTTGAACTTCAATGTACCTGTTACAAATGAGGCAAATACTGGAAGAGTGTTGATTTTTATGAGGCGGTAAAATTCATTTATACAGGCAATAAGGGTCATCTGTTTGAAAGAGTAGTGGAAGCTAGGTTAAGAAGGGAGGTGATGATTAGTGATCAGCAGTATGGTTTCATGCCGGGAAAGTGCACTACAGATGTGATGTTTGCTCTGAGAGTGTTGATGGAAAAATATAGAGAAGGTCAGAAGGAGTTGCATTGTGTCTTTGTGGACTTGAAGAAAGCATATGACAGGGTGCCTAGAGAGGAGTTGTGGTATTGTATGAGGAAGTCGGGAGTGTCAGAGAAGTATGTAAGAGTGGTACAGGATATGTACGAGCGTAGTGTGACAGTGGTGAAGTCTGCAGTGGGAGTGACAGATGCGTTTAAGGTGGAAGTGGGATTAATCAAGGATCAGCTCTGAGCCCTGTCTTATTTGAAATGGTGATGGACAGGTTGACAAACGAGATCAGACAGGAGGCCCCATGGACTATGATGTTTGCAGATGACATTGTGATCTGTAGTGAGAGTAGGGACCAGGTTGAGGAGACCCTGGAGAGGTGGAGATATGCTCTAGAGAGGATGGAATGAAGGTCAGCAGGACTAAGACAGAATATATGTGTGAATGAGAGGGAGGATAGAGGAATAGTGAGGATGCAGGGAGTAGAGGTGGTGAAGGGGGGTGGGTTTAAGTACTTGGAATCAACAGTTCAGAGTAATGGTGAATGTGGAAGAGAGGTAAAGAAGAGAGTACAGGCAGGGTGGAATGGGTGGAGAAGAGTGTCAGGAGTGATTTGTGACAGGCAGGTACAAGTAAGAATGAAAGGGAAGGTCTACAAGAGGGTAGTGAGACCAGCTATGTTGTATGGGTTGGAGACGGTGGCATTGACAAAATGGCAGGAGTCAGAGCTTGACGTGGCAGAGTTAAAGATGTTAAGATTTGCACTGGGTGTAACAAGGATGGACAGGATTAGGAATTTGTATATTAGAGGGTCAGCTCAGGTTGGACGGTTTGGAGACAAAGTCAGAGAGGCGAGATTGCATTGGTTTGGACATGTGCTGAGGAGGGATGCTGGGTATATTGGGAAAAGGATGCTAAGGATGAAGCTGCCAGGTAAGAGGAAAAGAGGAAGGCCTAAGATAAGGTTTATGGATGTGGTGAAAGAGGACATGCAGGTGGCTGGTGTGACAGAGCAATATGCAGGGGACAGGAAGGAATGACAACAGATGATCTGCTGTGGCAACCCCTAACGGGAACAGCCGAAAGAGAAGAAGAAGAGGCAATAAGGGTCATTTATTAAAGATTTTGTGAAATTATTTAAACCATCTATAGACTTTTTTATGCCTGTGAACTATACATCTTAATTCTTATTGCTGGTAAAATTTAGAAGCCAAGTTTTATAGTAAATGTTAAAATGAATATAAGCAGGACTTACATTAAGGCAGATAAATGCTACCCATAAGTTTTCCAGGAAAAAGAAAATGAAAAAAGCCAAAAAATGTAAATATATTGTCTTTTAGTAAGAAAAGACATTATTATGAAGAACGAGAAGTGTCTGATGATATTTATTCGTACTGTAAGACACACGATAATTGCCCCTTCAGGGGAAGAAAGGCACTGTTTCACACTGGGATTGTCTATCTGGAAGATAGTGGAGACTTTTGAACTTTTGAGTGTTGCAGACTTTGGGACTGTTGAGGGAGGGTGGTAGAGAAGAAGTTTGTAGCATTTGTTGACTTTTTTGTCATCAAGCTCTACTGACTGTTATTGTTTGTTTTTTTGTCTCATTAGAGTCAGCTGAAATTATATGGTTGGAGACACTGGCAAGAGATGAAGAGTGCACAGAAACACTGATTTAATTACTGTGCTCTAGACTCTCTTTTTTGTTGTTTTGGGGATTACATTTTAGCACTTTATGGGCAGTGCATTATTTTATACTAGTTGCTGTTTTACAGCATCTTCTGAAAATCAGGGTGATTGCCAGTCTTGTCTTTTAACGTTTTTTTTTTTTGCTTGGTAAGTCTTACTTCAGGTAAGTGTATCACACCTAACACTGCTATTTACTTGGATTTAATTTTATCAAGTAACTTTGAGGTGACTTTTTATTTTTATTTTGCTAATTTCTTATTTAATAAGCACTAAAATAAACTTGATCATACCTCCTCCATGCATGATCTAACCTCTTCTTTCTCATTCATCCATCCACCTGCTGCTCGCTCTGTTAGACGATTCTGGGGGTTCCTTTCCACACCCGTTTTCATTCAGCAGTGATCCAAGCTGTATTTTCTCAAGGTCTGAGCTTGCTGGGTGGGGTGGGGATGGGGGGTTGAATCTCCTGAAACAACAGGGAGGAGATCTCAGCAGACCGGATGCAAGCCCCTACTGATGACCCACCCAAGTCTGGTCCCAAGACCAAACTTAAAGCTGCTGTAGGCTTGCCCAAGTCTAGATCTCTTGGGTCACAAATACTCTCTCAGGCCTACCTGCAGCATTTTGTCAGGTTAGCTGTGGATCTCTCGGAATTCATGACATCCAGGCAGCTGGGCCCTAGCAGGACCCCAGCCCAAGGAACTTCTCCTGCCAGAAGAAGGAGAGCTCTTTCAGATCATTCGTTCTCTGTTTCCTTTTGCTCGAATGAGGATAAGCTGGTGATTGTGGACCAGCTTTCAACAGGGTCATATATCACCTTTAAGTTGGGTGACATGGTACCTCAACTTCATCACCTGAGGATTTTTCCTTTGCAGAAACACTATACAAGACGAGAAAGGGAGCTCAGGACTACCCTCAATTCCAGAAAAGGGTCAGAGCGTTTTTTCATATTCCTGAGCATAAATCCCTGGCAATTCCTTCAGTCCTAGAGGTAGGTGATGATGTCATTCAGGACACAACCCTGCTGTCTGACTCCTAGCCCACCCTGTTCCCAGCAAACCTGGCTGTATTTATGTGGTCCTGCATTTTCTTAAACATATTTTTAAAAATCCAGTGTCAGAACCGTGAGGTATTTTCCTCAGGGTTCAATGGTGCCAAGGTCAGTGCCTGCAAGAATCCTTTGTCCAGTGATAAGGAGGGTAAAATTCTCAACAGATTTGGGAAAATAAGTTTATACCTCTGCTATCCTGGCCATGAGAGCTTTAAATTGTCAGTTTCATTTGGTTAAATTCCACAAATCCTTCTCTGACCAAATGAAACAGAAAATGGAAGGGATACAGCACAAGACTGTTCAAAAACTACCTGTCAGGACTTTGCAGCACCAGTTCCTAGGTTGCTAAACAGTCTTTTCACTGTGACTTTGATGCTGCAGACGTGTCAGGCAGGGCATCTGGGTCAGTCATTGGGAAACATGCTTTGCTTAGAGAGCAGTCTTATCCTGACCATGTCAAAGCTGAACCCTTTGACGCCCAATCAAACTAGGACTTCCTCTTTGGACCCAAGGCTCAAAGTCTTTTTAAAAGACTGCAGTTGAATGATACTACTATGCAAACTGTGAAAGAATTTCTGCAAGTCTCACCTCCATGTTTCAACAGAAGCTACTGTTCCAGGTCCTGGTCCTTTCCTGCCTCACAGGTAAAAAACAGAGTCAGAAGAACCAGAAAGGATAGCAAGTAAATAAAGTGACAGGCAAATGCTAGGATCAAGCCTACTGGGTCCCAACCCCAAGGAATCACCAGGAAGAATATATGACTCAAACATGCACCTCCCTGTCCCTTTCCCTCTAAATCCTACGTCATTCTAACTCCAAGCAGCCACCCTACAAAGCAAAGCAGCAGACTTTCCCATGTCCTAAATCAATTGCAAACCATTAATGAAGACAGATATGTCCTAGACATCATCAGAACAAGGTACAAGCTACAGTTTGTTTCTATTCCAAGGTTTTCAGGCATCCTTCCCATTCTAGATAAAAGTGGATCAGGCTCAAATCAAAGATCTCACAAAGATCTGCACAGGGATGCATAGAAGAAATTCCCTCAAACAAGTTAGGGACCGGGTTTTACTCCAAACTGTTTCTGGTTCCAAGAAAAGAAGGAATTTGGAGATCCAGCTTAGACCTCTCAAAGGTAAACAAATTCCTGTTGGTGTCCAAGTTAAAAATGATAATGTTGCAAAACTTTTTCTATGATCGTTCCTAGGGCAGTCATGGTCACTTTAGATTTCAAGGGTGCCTAACTCCACTAAGTAAAGGAACACAGTCGATTCCTTTACTTCAGAGCAGGTGGGGCACACTGCCAGTTCCATGCATTGGCCTTTGGTTTGTGTACTGCTCTCATAGTCTTCGCAAAATGTCTGGCTCCAGTAATTGCCTTTTACAGGACGAAGAACGTGCAGGTTTACCCCTATTTGAATGACTGCCTCAGGCAAAAACAATAGAGGAACTCAACTCCTCTGTGCAAATGAGCATGACATGCTTTGCTGAGTTAGTGTTCAGTCTCACTTACAAGAAGCCCAGCTTTCAACCTTCCTGCAGCTTAGTGCTCCTAGGGGCTTTGTTGGATTCCAGCTGACAAATGGATTTCTTCCCCCAGTAGAAGATCTCCCTGACACACTACCTCAAAAAGTTGATTTGGGAGGAATCTGTCACAGCCAGGGAGCTCTGGAGAGCATGGAGATACATGACCTCCTGCATCTAATGATATCCTTAGCAAAGCTGCACATGACAAAATTACAGTGGTTCTAGAAATATGAGCGGGTTCAACATCAAAACCCTCTGAACATTAAGGTAATACTTCTTCACGGCATCAAGAAAGAACCATTTTGGTGAATAGATGCCTGCAGATTAAACAAAGGAGTCCTCTTGTCCTTACACTCAGGGCAATAAGTAATCAACACAGATGTCTCAGATCTGGCTTGGAGGGGGGCACACACAGATGATTTCAGAGTACAAGGCGGGTGGGACAGCTCCTTCTTAAAAAGTTATCAGTCTAAAGAAAATGATGGAAATCTACACTAGCCTTGTGGCATTCAGACAAAAGTGAACATGAGGCACTCTGGTAGGGAGTACTAGGATACCCCCCTCCTACCCCCCTCCCCATGCCATGTAACCATGCAACTTTGAAAAAGTAGCACAGGAGATGAGACTGCACCTTCTGGGTCAATACCACCTGAGGACAGACAGTGATCTCGTAGACCATTTAAGCAGGTATGTAACAGACCTTCATGAATGTATGCTGATGAAACGCTGTCTTCAGAGAACTCACAGAAAAGTCAGATGTTACAGAGGTTGACCTTTTTGCTTCAAAGGAAAACACACAGCTCAACAAGTTTTGCTCACAGGGCCTGGTGGACAGATGTCTTCTCCTTGCCATGGACATATATTTCTATATGCATTCTCTCTCATACCGCTCATCCCCTGGGTATTTCTGAAGATCATGAAGAATGTGCCAAGGGTAATCCTAACAACATCATTCTGGCCCAGGCAGCAGCACTGATTTCCCATGCTGTTCATTATGACCAAGGAAGAGCCATGGGTGCTCCAGTTGGCGGTGTATCTCCTAAAACAGGACAAAGGGACCATCATACACCCCAAACTTGAAATAACTTAAGCTGGCAGGGTGGATTATATGATTCTCATCCCCTCCAGCCAGCTCTTTAACAAGGGGATCTTATTCATCCATATAGAGGCCAGGAAACTCAGCAACAGGATTTCCCACATTTCAAAATGGAAAAGGTTCTGTCACTTGTGCCAGTCTAAGGGGAAGCTACCTATACAAGCAAATATCCCCCTTGTTTTATCTTGCCTGGTGGAATTTTTGTCTTAGTGACTCTCTTGCTCTTCTGTTAAAACCCATGCCTCAGCTATCTCCATTTGCCTGCCTATGCAGCCGCCTCTTTTTTCCTACCCCATGGTGAAACAGTTTCTGAATGGTTGTGATTCACTTAAGACATCATAGGAGGGGCCCTGCTACATCCTATGATCTAAATTTTGTATTGAAAAAATTACTTTGCCTCCTTTTGAGCCTGAAACCTCACTCTGTTAGTTGCTCTCACATCAGCCAGAAGTATTTCTGAATCTCAGGCCCTAGTGTATAAGGAAACCTTTCTCAGGTTTCATAGGGTAGTGCCTCCCTGAGAACCAACCTATTTTATATACACAAGACTAACAGCGTTTGTAGCCTTTGCAACTAACCAACAGGAGAAAGCTGTTAGCAAACAATCTATTTCTAAATCATTTTCAAATTGTATTGCCTTTTTGCAACAAGTGCCATGACAGGAGGATGCCTATGCACATCAGGATGCATTCTGCTTGAACCACTGCAACCATTATTGTCTTTCTCAGGAGAGCGTGCACCTAGTACATTCTGGAGGCAGCCACCTGATCCTCAATGCACACTTTCTCCAAACATTACAATCTGTCGTCTGTTTCTGGAGCTAGAGCAGGCTTCACCTTAGCAGCCTCACGATAAGGTACTCTCTGACACCCTCTGTCTTTCTGTATCTTTGGGTATCTTCCCAAGTAGTATTACTGCAAAAGTAAAGCACAACGAATATAGTACAGTAGCATGCACTTGGCAAAAATGTAGATGTCTGAATGTCTTCACTGTTGTATTAATTACTCCCTCCTATCACCCCCTCTCTGTCTTGCTATGGGTTGGGGTGTTTACCCTGTCCTTCACTGTCCTACACTGAGCTGATTCCCTGTAGGCCTCTGTGATCTCTAGTAGATGGGGACAGTGTGGGTCCATCTTACTTCCTGCCACGGGCATGGAGAGTGGGGCTCTGGCTGGGGGGTTGAAGGCAGGAAAGACCTCAAGAAATAGTGCTGGCTGACAACTGCGTATTCAGTAACTTCTAGAAGTCAGAGAGGAGGGTATCTGCCAGGCCTAGGGCAGAGGAATAACCTCTGGGTATTCGGGCCAGCCAAAGTTTTCCAGGGCAGGAATTCCCAAGTGTTATTACTGCAACAGTGAAAATGCTTGGATGTGTACATTAATGGTAAATATACACAACTGTACATTGTACATTTTACCTGATATCAGATCTTTCAACTATACTTGGCATCAGCCCCAGAGCCCCTTGCCTATCTTTCACATTGACTTCCACCTTCTAGGTTTCATCTCTTCAGCCCATGATGTAGCCTCTGTCATTATGTGCATCTTTACTGTTATGATGTCTGGCCACAACTGGGTTTTGGTATCTTCCATCTGTGTCACAAACCTGTACTGTATTTCTTCTTGCTAATTGGCATTCAAAGATTGTCCATGTCTTTGGGCACTCAGTTGCAGTTATGGGAACCACCTTCATCTTCTTTTCTAGTCACAATTACCAAGTCTCTTCCCTGATTCCATAAAAGAGGCACAAGTTGGTGAAGATAAGAAACTTGCCCCCCCTTTGGAATTCAGATATAAATATTTATGCTAGAAAACCAGTCCTGGATGTTGATAATGATGACGATTTATGTATCTCATGCTTGTCCTTCAGAGAATCTTTAAATTTAGGAGCTGTTATAGCTCTTACATGAGAAATGAGAGTGGCCTGCCAGAGCCTCCTTCCACGTAGGATGACTCCATGAGGGCTATAGTTATCCAGACCTGACTTCTTGTGGTTCATTTTATGGCTGAGGTATTCCAGGATGTGTTAGCCTGTTTCAGTGTATCCCAAGACAGTGGCAGCAATCCAATACAAGGTGGATAGGTTGTTCCAAACCTCTAAGTAGATTGCTGTGTTTATGAACATAGGATCATAAGATTTTACTAGGCTATTGACCCAGAGATCATTTCAAGCCTAGCCGTTTCATCCCAATGTAATACCGTAGATACTCTAGTCTATACCCAGGATTGCATTTAGTAATGACTGCCATGTCCAGGAGGGTTGTGGGCACTGTCCCCGGTAAGAATTTACAGTGCCCCATCCACTCATCCAGGTTCCTTTTGAACAGTGTCACAGAGGTGCTCTGTTTCACATTAATTGGTAGCCTATATTCAGTAATGGGTCTAATGAGCTACAAGTTAATGAGAATTAAGACTTCTTTGGTTCTAAAACAGAGGCCTTTACAAATTAGATGAGCCAGATAAAATGCTTTCCTACCTACTGCAGACAAATGGTAAGGAATTAACAAGGATGCCTAGATCTCTTATGACACTATCTGATAGGAATGATGTGTCAATCATATGGGGTATGTATTTTTTATTGTTTCCTTAGCTATTTATTTAGTTTCCAAAATGAATTATGCTCTGTTTTTTCTCTTTTAATTTGAGACTGTTATCCTAGCACCCATTGTTAATGTGGCCTAACCAATGTTGGACCAGTTGTGAAAAAGTGGAAGATCAAATTAAAACATCCAATTTACAGTCATCTGCAAATGCAGATAACCTTAGACAGTGTTTTTTTAAACACTATTATTGAATTATCACTTTTGACATAGGCAAATTTAATCAAACTGCATTAACAAATTAACATTAACAAACATTGTATACGTCACATATATTGCTATATATATTATGTAGCTTGCCCTCTCCCCTCATCTGTAATTTTTATGTTATCTTATAGCTCTCTTAGTCATTTTATCTAATTCAATCTTAAGATGCTTCTATTTGTATACTGCTTGTCATATCCTCACTAACTCCAACTAGACTGGCTGTATTTATTAACCCTGCATATTGTACTCGTACATAGTTTATGTTAAATGACTAATTTAATGCTCTGGAAATGTCTGTGCTTTTACTGTACCAACCTGAAAAGTTTTGTTACTGTATATGCTTTGACTCTGACTTTGAAAATGATTATTGTTTGTATATAATTACTATTTTACTTACAATTTTATTGTAATTTTGTGGAGCTTTCCTCTCCAGGCCTCCACTGAAAAAGGGTGATCAGCTCAGCCGGACAAACCCAGTCAACAAATGTAAAATAAATAAATAAATGTATATATAACCTAAGCAACATTGCATAAAGTATTCAATTCTTGCCCCCTTTTTTAACAAGAAACATCTTTATTAAACCATCACTTGTGACATAACCATAGAAAAATAGTGTTGGCCTAAAAGTCTAAGAAATAGATACCAAATAGGAGAGGGACCAACAGTGAGCCCCGTGGTACACCATTGGTAATGTTTTCGCCTTCAGAAGTGGCACCTGTGTTTCTAACCACATAGGTTCTGTTAGACAACCAGCTAACTATCCATAACACAACATAAAGATTTTTGATCAAATTTAGAAGTCCATCTGTAAATAGTGCCTGCATGAGGAATAATGTCAGAAGCTTTGGCCAGGTCCAGATATGCAGTATAACCGTTGTCCACTGATCCGGTTACTTTTCAAAGAAATTAATGAGGTTAAAGAGGCAGGACCTTCCTTTGACAAAGCCAGATTGATGAAGATCTAGAGTTAAGAGAGTTGGAATGTCCAGAATAATGAGGTTTGAGATCATATGCTTAGCATAGTTTTTTATATTAGGTTAGTTAGATTAATGGTCTGTTGTAACTAGGGTCCATGGTTGGGCCACCTATATGGAACAGTATTACAACAGCTGCTTTCCAGGCTTCAGGAATGTAACCAGTGAAGAGGCTCAAATTCAACAGGTTAAGCAGGGATTCTTATAGGCTATATTTTGCACTGATAATCAGGCAACCTGCTATATTATCAGGATCCATGAAAGGGGTGTTTCTTAGCTTTTGAGAGGACTGAAAGATCTTGTTCCATAGTAATTAAAGAGGGTGGATTTGCTGGTGAACTAGCTATAACTGTGGGTGGAGTAAAATTTGAACTATCAGCTATTTCTTTAGTAAGCAGTATTGTTGTGAACTAGCTCAATACATAACACTCTTAGACCATACATTACTATTTTCATGGTCCCTTTTAATATGGAACCCTTCCCTGTAGACTGGTTTAGTCCATTAACTGGAACATTTCAGGAAGTGTGTCCTTTTGGGAAAGTGAACAAGTTCATGGGCATTCTCTTTGCAACAGTAGTTGTTAGATGAGATCTAAAACTGCCTCTGCAGCTACGTAAGGGCTAGTTGTGGGACTCCTTGAAGGCATAAGTAACTACCTCATTTAGAGGCAGCACACACATGGTCTGATTCACGTATGCCTCATCTGACTTATTGAATTTACCATCACCATCTACTGATATGCCTGACCACACCACAATGGCTTTGTCAGGGTTGTTATGGCATCTTTTGCAGGCTGTCAGATCCAGGGGTCTCTGCTGTTAGGTCCTGAAGCTGACATCCTGCTGGATGATATGAAAATGAAGGGTCAGAAGCTTTGGGCAGCTGGAGTCATTATACCTGGACGTCATTGCTTGTATCATATTGCAGGAGAGCCAGGAAAAAATATAGTTTCACTTACCCCAGCAGAATGAACAGCAGCAGCAGCAATATTAATATGGCCAACAGGACTATGAAGACTAGAAGCTGGTACGTGGCTATGGGACGGAACAAGAATTAGGACTGCACAGGTACCTCTTTTCATGGAATTTACTAGTAGTATTGTCTTGCTGCCTGACCTATTCAGTATGGAGTGGAGTAGGGTCCCTGTCCTCTTTGCTGTGCAGTTTCTCTGTACTTGGATCAGAGTATAAAGGAGATTTGTCACTGAGGATATGCCTTGCCACTTTGTAACTTTCATCACAGTCCTGTCCATCTGACTGGATATTGCCCCACCACAGTGAAGACCCAGTACCTCATCTAAAAAAGTAAAAGCTATCTAATGCATCCCACCAGACCAGAGTAAGGTTTAAAATATTGCTTCTGTTTTTTTTTTTCTCATGCCACTAAAGGCTAGTGGATCTAAGATGTAATCTGGATTTTAGAAGTCTGATCCAGTTCATAACAAGGCAAATATTTTGCATGGTCACCTTTCAAGGACTCTTTCCTCTCTGGTGCAGAGGAGGCTGATGAAAACACTGGACCTTAATAACACCTACATGCACATTAAAATTAGGAGGGTGACCCATAAGTTCCTGTGTGTTAGCAAATGCCAGGAGACCACTCTCACTTTAAAACACTGTAAAATAATCCCAGAGTGTTTAATGTGCACGGCCATGATCAGTGCTAATCTGCAGAATATGAACCTTTCTATGCCAAGATTATTGATTACTGGCTATTAGTAGCGTCAGGTTTCAAACAAGAACTTCTGCAAGTTAGAGGCCAGATGATCATTTTATCTGAATAACTAGGAATAATAAACGGTGTAGAAAACTTTGGCCTCATTCTACAGTCATTTAATGTACACTTTGCACATGTTTTGTCAGAGACTTTCCTCCTGCTTCTGATAATGCAGGATATTTTGATCTTAGCCTCAGAGATGTCCAACCCTTGTAGTTCCTGGATGTGAGTTGTCGGGCATCTCCTGAGACTCATGTTGGGTTCAGTGATTTTCCCCCAGCTCAACGGCTTACACAAGTAATGCAGTGGATGCTCAGACTCCAACAGAAACAAGATCAGGGCTTTCCAGATGATTCCATCCTTTTCCCTGAACATGAAGTGACATTTGCTACTACTGCTTTAACTTGTGTTGGGGTGACCATTAGGAAGCCCGCTCTTCCCAAGGGAAGTAGTGCAGCCAAGACTCATGTTGCCACATCAATTTTCTATAGATGAATGTAGTAAGATAACTTCCACTTCCCCCATGCAGGCACTATCTTATTTGATTTAACAAAACCTCAGGAATGTGGTACATCTGTAAGCAGAAGGCTATGAACCCATACTCCCTGTGTGAATAAGGTTGTGATTCAGTGGGAAGGAGCTTTGAGTGTGGTTTTATTTTCTCAGTGGTTCACATCCCAGGATGGTCAGTCCTCTGGCAGATCATATCAGTAGGAATTCCTGTACATACACAAGTGGTTCTGCTGTCAAATATTTTGAATTGTATGTTATAAAAGTGCAGATCTCCAGTGACAGAGCTGTTTGCACATATGGCCGGTGAAAAATGCAAGTAGTTCTTCTCCATCCTTTTTTCTCTAGATTAAGCCCATGGATATTTTTGCAAACCTGTTGCCAAAATGTCCTCTGCATACTTTCCAGTGATGCCCCTGATTCTTTGCTTCTGACCAGTGCACATTAGCCCTTAGCTTGTCTGATTCTTTTCCCCCATTCTGGCCGTACACCTTGTTTCCTGTGCTTTCTGATTTTCACCACAGATTCCCAAACCCATGGTTCTACAGCATTTAGGAACTCGCTGTCTATTTTGTATTTTTCTTAGACTCGCAGGATAGTTTATTCAGCCTTCTTACTTGCCATGACCCTAGGACTGTTAGATTATGC
This sequence comes from Protopterus annectens, assembly GCF_019279795.1. Taxonomy (NCBI): domain Eukaryota; kingdom Metazoa; phylum Chordata; order Ceratodontiformes; family Protopteridae; genus Protopterus; species Protopterus annectens. The sequence goes on along the minus strand of NC_056726.1, from coordinate 631,031,929 downwards.
AGATGTTATTTGGAAGGCTATGCAAAAACCTACTGTGCTACAGCAAATGAATTTGGTCCCGAAACTTGTAGGAAGGTTGGGTCATTCATCCTTCAAACAGTCCTGTTCTTGGGTCTGAAATATGAGCCTTCCTTGTTTCATTTAGACCTTAGTTACACTACAGTAAATGTTCACCTGTTAGCCATCCTTGTTTTATGGGATTATGAAGATGGTCACTCATTAGGATCTCTTAACATGAGTGAATCCCTCTAAAAAACGCATCTTTCAAATTAGAGTTCCAGCCTGGTCACTTGTCCTGCCATGGGAGCTCAGTTTTGTTGTAGAGAAACTGACACTTCATCCCTTCTTTCTTGACATTTCAGAAGACATCAGAATGTTTTCCAGTTATTTTCTAAACTGCTTTTCCTAATGAGGCCAAGCTGAGCAGAGCAAACTATCCATATTGATACTTCACCAGCTCATTCTGCAGGATTCCCAGGAGCTCCATAATAAGCTGAAAATATAATCTCTCAAGTACGCTGTGGACCTCTTCCTAGTATGCTGTGCCTGATACACCTCTCTCAGGAGGCCCTCAGGCGACATCTTTACTATGTCTCCAGGACACTTCAAAAATGTCTCATCTTAACCCAGAGAACCAACAGCACCATGCTAAGGTCATCTTGAATTGAGAAGCTCCTCAACCTATCACAGAGAGTGAACTTAGCAGACTTGTAAAGAATTTTAATTTGCACAGCATGTCTCCATGATCTCAGCCTTCTGATCATTCTCCAAACATGATCATAAGTGGAGATGGGAACTCTGTCAAAGTAAGAGCTTCATCTTGTAACTGTGCTGTTATTTCACTAGTACCACATCCTAGTGCAATGCATATAGTACTATCACAACTGCATACCTTCACTGGTAAATCTCCTGATACCCTCTACCCTAACTCGTAGGTCACATCAAGATGCTTAAACTCATCTCGATACAGTAACTGCTCCACACTTGCCTCCAGAATGCATTCACAGAACAAACGACAACTTCATCTGCAAAAACACAAACAGGATACTTCTCAGACCTAGTCTGCATATGGAAAATCATTACAAGACTGAACAAGACTGGATACAAGATGCTGCTTTGTGAAGTCCTATACTGAACTTAAATGTATTCAACTTACTTCTACAAATACAGGTACAAATTTTATTCTGCAAATCTTCTTCTTCTTTCAGCTTTTTCCCGGTTAGGGGTTGCCACAGCGGATCACCGTCCGCTCATGATTGGCAGTGGAGTTTTACGGTGTCGAGTTGCCAGCCCGGCACCCAACCTTCCACAGAAGGCACTCACTCACACATAGGGCCATTTTAGTGTGTCCAGTCCACCTACAGCATGTCTTTGGGATGTGGGAGGAAACCCACGCGACCACAGGAGGACATGCAGACTCCGCACAGAAGGCACCCCAGCCGAGGAGCGAACCGGAGAACCTCTTGCTGTGAGGCGGCAATGCTAACCGCTGCACCAAATTTTGTTCCACAAATACAGGTAATGAATGACATGCGTTAGCAATCGCTGACTCAGCAGTACTGTGGAATGTCAGACATTTTGAAGTACAAAATCATATGCCTTTTTCAAGCTCAAAAAACATATGTAGTCCATGCTGGCAAGCTCCTACACCTTGACACATTCACTACCCATGCATTGACAAAGAGCTGATCATATTCGATTGCTTGGATGGAATCCACACTAATGTTTCTGAGTTAGAAGCTCAGCTATCAGAGTCAACTTAGCACCCTGGGGTAGACTTTTCCAGGGAAGCTGTGGAATGCAATCCTATTCTAATTGGAATGAATCCCTCTGTCCTCAGTTTGGAAAATGTGGGACCACCACTCCTGTTTGCCAGTGCAGAGGTACTTTCTACATTTTCAGATAACATTGGAAGGTTACATTAACTCTGGTGCTCCAGCATATCCAGCATCTTTGGCATGTCCAGTTGCATCTCTTAAACATCTACCACTTGCCAGCATTTTGGCAATGTTTTCCAAAATAGAATGTGGCTATCAGATTCCTGAGTTTATAGTGTCCCATCTACTTCCTGAAACAGTTTCCATTCAAGATCAGTGCTTCTCGTCCCTTAACAAGAACAGCCTACATAGTGCAGTTTGCCAGACTCACTTAATCGTTTGCCAGATCTTCGCTGACAGCATCTAAAAGTCATTCTCCATGGTGTGCAAAACTCTTTCTACCTCCAAGCTTTCAGTTTGGTTAGTGTTGCAGTTCCTGGCTTCGTTCCTGGGATTAACTGTCAGTCAGTTGTGGTGTGGAGATGCTGCCAGCACCTGCATTGTAAGAAAGGCCTTTTTCTTTAATTTGATAGCTTTCCTCAGTAACAGTAACCTCATTCAGATCCTAGAGTTACCATTATAACAAACACTATCTTTCCACCACAGTGACTTGCATCTGTCTCGTGTACTTGGATCTTGAGACTCCGAGTGAGATTTCTAGCAAGGAAGACCTTAGTTGTGGTGACAGTAACTTCTGCTAGCTTCACGTCTCAACTCCAGGTCTTATTGGCCTATGAACTTTATCTTATGTTCCATAAAGGTGGAGCATGTCCAAGACGTCAAACCATTTTGCATCCTGGTAATTTGTTTACTGCCTATTATCCCACGATGGAGACACTGTGTTTACTAATCAGTAGATACCAGGTGGTATTACTGAGCTTCAGGTCACTGAGAGATTAGCACCGAAATTAAAATTAGGGCTGTTAAGCTCTATAACTAGAGGAGTGAAGCCATTAATGAAAAAACTTCATAGTGGGAGAATTCTCACCCATATTTCTAATATTGAAAACTCCCAGTAACAGTATACTGATATTTTTTCCCATGGTTAAAGCAATCAGTACATTATTAGAAACTTTATTTTTGGCAAAGTGGAAAGGTGAAGGCAGGCAGAAGCTAGGCAAAATTTTCTATGACAGCTTATGGCTCTAAGTTTGGTCTGCTTTAATTATTGAATCTGTTCCTATAATTCTGAGGGGCAGTTTCCCGCTGATCACAAGCATGAAAATCACGCCAATTTTTCATCTCTGGCCTATTCATTTTGAAGTATGAGTAATGAGTGACTACTTTTGCTGGGAAAAAGGAAATTTCACTTTGTTCAATGACGGCTGTGGTATGAGGATCATGAGGGAATAACCCAGCATGGAGGTCATCATGAGGAATACCGATTCTCAAACAATACAGGGGGGTTTCTAAAATGTAGGAAAGACGTGTTGCAATTTCTGCAGCTGGAGAAAATAAATTCTGCATGAGTTTAGTAAATCTTCAGCTTTTCAACAGATGAGGCTGATTACTAGGGCAAGGTGTGCTTCTCCGCAAAGGTATATGTTTCCAATTGTCACATCTGCTACTTTATGGAAATGTTGTGCAAATGGCGTGCTGTCTGGATGAGCCATTGCCAATTAGTTCTCTAGTAGCTGAAAACCAGCATCACTTTGTGTGTTATCCTTATTTCATTTTCAATTTGTTCTATTCTCAGTTTAGAAAAGTGAGTAGGAAATAAGCTGTGAAATTAGCCTGAAGTGTATTCTCCTTGAATTCCCATTGATTCCCTGAGTGGTCCCTGGCCCAGAAATTGTAGCTATTGGCTGTTTGAGCAGTTGTTTTCCATCTCTTTCAACTTTCTTGTTTGAAAGCCGCACTTGTGCCTGTTTCCCGCCTTTCCTATAACTAACCTAGTCTGGTTACAGAGTTGCTGTATCCAGGATTGTTAGTAAGCTTCTGAGCCCCCCAAGCCTTTCTGTGTTGGAGGGAAGACTTTTAGCTTATCAGTTGGAGTGGTAAGCACTAGGTAGCCTATCCTCCATGGGAAGAGTGAGTTTTGGCCCAGAAATTGTAGTTTATTTGGCCGTTTGGGCAGTTTTCCATCTCTTTCAACTTGCTGGCTTAAAAGTCTATATTTGTACTGGTTCTCCGCCTTTCCTGTAACTAGTCTAGTCCAGGTACAGATTTGCTGTATCCAGGACTCTTTGTAAGCTTCTGAGCCCCCCCAAGCCTTTCTGTGTTGGAGGGAAGCCTTCTAGCTTATCAGTGGGAGTGGTAAGCATTAGGTAGCCTATCTACCACAAGAGGAGTGGTTCCTGGCCCAGAAATTGTAGCTATTGGCTGTTTGGGCAGTTTTTTTTCCATATCTTTCAACGTTCTGGTTTAAAAGCCACACTTGTGCTAATTTCCCACCTTTCCTGTAACTAGCCTAGTCCAGATACAGAGTTGCTGTATCCAGGACTGCTGGTAAGCTTCTGAGCCCCACAAGCCTTTCTGTGTTGGAGGAAAGCCTTCTAGCTTATCAGTGGGACTGGTAAGCACTAGGTAGCCTGTCTAGCACAAGAGGAGAGGTTCTTGGCCCAGAAATTGTAGTTTATTGACCATTTGGACAGTTTGCCTGTCTCTTTCAACTTTCTGGTATAAAAGACCACATCTGCACTTGTTTCCCATCTTTCCTGTAACTAACCTACTGGGTAGCACTAGAAAGCCTTAAAGTGATACAAGCCTTCTAGCTTATAAGAGAGACTTTGGAGTGATTATCAGTTTTCTGTACTTTCGTGCTGTACTTAACTGTTTTCTGCCTAAACAGTGATTTTCCAGCGTTTATTGTGATTTAAAAGCTTGTTTTTTTTCACATATTGTACTTATTTGACTGCCTGCACTTTTAAAAAGTTGTTTTTTGTTTAAATAATTTGTTTAACTGTTGTAGGCTACACACTAAAGTGCAATAGCCTTTTCTGATCGTCTGTAGTTGTTTAAAGCTGTTTTAAGTGTATTTTTTACTGTTTTGCCTTATCTTTTCAAAAAAAAAAAAAAAAAAAAAAATTCCTTGTTTCCCACCTTTCTAAGCTAGTATAGTCCAGTTTTCAGGATAGTGCTGAACTCAGGGCTGTGATACTAGTTTCTGAGTTGCCCATACATTACTTGGATAGAAGGAAGTTTCTCTGTTCACCTGTGAGAGAGGGGAGCTTTGAGCAACTTATCTGTCCCTGGAGGAGTGGTTCCAGCCCAGAAGTTAGTAGTTTATTGGCCATTTTGGGCTAATTTCTATCTGTTTCATTTCCATACTATAAAAACCGCGTTTGCACGGTTTTGCGCATTGGGCAGTGCCACTTAGCTACGGTTAAATTATTCCTGGCTCCACTAAGTCTCCTCTTCAGTTTTTCCCTTGAAAGTAGTCTAACTCTCAACCTAAGCACTCAAAAATCATCTTACAGCCCAGCACTTGCTCAAACATAATAGCAAGCACTAATATACCCTGACACTGATTGTCCAGCAGGGCAAGGCTCTTTATTCACCCCTCACCAACCAAGCGACTAAGCAGCTCACCCTACTATTCAGGCATGGCCAAAGGGCAACTTCAGGTGCACTCTCCAGTCCAGCTGGTGAATCTGGGTATCCTGAGGCAATGTTACAACTGCCTCATGTACACAGACAACCCTCTCCTCCTACCACAAAACACTAACATATGCGAGAGATGGAATTATGCAACCAAACTGGAAGCTAAGCTGTCTCCACCCAAGACTGGAACAGACAATCAAGAGGAGAAGGTTAACACTTGCACCACACCTCCAGCCGCACACAGACCTACTAAAACAGCACTGGCAAAAAATACACATAAATGCACAAAATCATACTCGGAGGCTCTAAATAAAAACTTGCAAAAGCATCAGAGACCTCCAAAGCAGACACCCAAACAACCTGCACTTCCCGTCACAAACCAGACAACACATAAAACACAAAATCAGTGTGCCGCACAATCACAGCCCTTAAGGCGAAATAACATACCTAACACACTAGTAATAGGTGACTCTATAGTCAGGCACACTGACGTCCCACTCACTAGGCTGTACAAGCAGAAGGTTACTGTTAGCTGCCTGTCAGAAGCCAGAATCCGCCACATAACACAAGCACTCAGGTCCCTCCAGAACAAGTACAAATATGACTCTGTCATTGTTCATGTTGGTGTGAATGACCTGAGACGTACCTCCCTGGACTACATGAAAAGAGACATGGAAGAGCTCTCTGATCATGCAGCCCAGGCTGGTATGACCCTGACCCTGAGTAGCATCCTGCCCTCACCAAGAATGATACCTCAGTATAAAGAAAAAAAATATCAATTTCAACAATTGGCTAAGCTTCTGGTGTCATTCAAAGGGGATCCAGTGTCTGTCAGCCAGGTCTGACTCTAAACCAGTCACAAGTGGTGTCTCACAAGGCTTGGTCCTGGGACCCCTACTGTTTGGCATAGAATCTTGAGGCAATGTTACAACTGCCTCATGTACACAGACAACCCTCTCCTCCTCCCAACAAATTCGAACACATGTGAGAGATGCAACCATATAGCCAAACTGGAGGCTAAGCTCTCTCAACTCAGTACTGGCATAACCAGTCAGGAGGAGAAGGAAACCACACTCACTACAATTCCAGTCTCACATAGACCTACCACGACAGCAAACCAAACACATAATCACACAAAAACATACTCGGAGGCTCTAAATAAAGATCTGCCTAAGCAGCAGAGACCTCCAAAGCAGACACCCAAGCAACCGCTACCCCAAAACAAAACACGTGCAACACATATCTCACAAAGCCAGTGTGCCGAACAGTCACAGCCCTTAAGACTAAACAGCACACCTGATAAACTTGTAATAGGTGACTCTATCGTCAGGCACACTGACGTCCCGCTCACCAGGCTGAACAAGGAGTTGGTCACGGTGAGCAGCCTGTCGGGTGCTAGGATCCGCCACATAACACAAGCACTCAGGTCACTCCAAGGCAAGTACAAATATGACTCAGTCATTGTCCATGCTGGTGTGAATGACCTGAGACGTACCTCCCTGGACTACATGAAAAGAGACATAAAGGAGCTCTCTGAGCATGTAGCCCAGGCCGGTATGACCCTGACCTTGAGTAGCATCTTATCCTCACCAAGAATGATGCCACAATATGAAGACAAGATGATCAATTTCAGCAATTGGCTTAAGTACTGGTGTCATTCAAAGGGGATCCAATGCCTATCAGCTTGGGATGATATGCTCGAAAAGCCATGATGCTTCACTAGGGACGGCTTGCACCTGTCACCCCTGGGCTTTCGGATATTGGCAAAGGCTCTTGCTACCCCCATAGTGCCTTTTTTAGGCAAGGCTCAAAAGACAAACCTACCTCCATAGGTATCACAAGGGATAAGAAACTAAGAGTAATGCTACTCAGTGCCAGAAGTCTAAACCTCAAGATGCATGCACTCGAAACTCTCCTTAGCATGAAGATCATCGATATCTGTGCAGTAACAGAAACCTGGTTCAGGGCTCCCGAGAGCACCCCAGCACTACCAGGTTATACCTCATACCATGCTTTTCGGCCCCAAAACTTGGACCGAACCACAAAAGGAGGGGGAGTATCGATATTCATCAAAGATACCCACACCTCCAGGTTGGTGGCAAAGCATGAAGCATCAGAGACTATCCATGTGCAACTAACAGTAGGTAAAACTGTCTTCCAGTTTATAGCCTTCTACAGACCACCCTCCCAAACCCAGGAACCCCACTCGGCCTTTCTGAGAACACTGGAAAATATGAAGGTCTCTCCAAACACCATTATATTGGGCGACTTCAACTACCTAAACATAGACTGGGAACATTACTCTAGCTCCAACACTCTAGCCCAAAGGTTCCTAGAATTTATAAACTCAAATGCTATGGAACAACTTGTTACCACTCCCACAAGAGGGGAAAACATACTGGACCTGATCATCACCAACATGGGGACTCTATGCTCCAGACCAGAAGTGTATCCTCACTGGTAAGATCAGACCATAAACTAATCTCACTGGATATTCACATCCCGACCCCACCCCCTGCCCAGAAAACCACAGTGAAAAACTTCTGTAAAGCAAATTTCACACTCCTCAAAACCGAGGTGGAATCCTTCAAAGCCCCCGGGCCTGTGGAAAATACGGCCCAGACTGCAGAATCCTTTATAAACGCATTCTATGAACACCTTCAGGAATGCATGGATCATGTGATCCCAAATAAAACCAAGACCCAATCCTCCAAAGGCAGACGTCCTGTCTGGTGGACCCCAGCCATAAACAAACTATACAATAGAAGGAGGAAGCTACTAAATGATGGAGCAAAATTCCAAAAAGGGAAGGCATCACTGATCAGTATTAGCAAAAAACTACAGGCACTCATAAAATTGTCTAAGGCCAGCTTCGAGAGATAAATTGCACAGGACACTAAGGATAATCACAAGGCTTTCTTTAGTTATGTTAGGAACCTGGGTGGTAATTCCCAGATATGCTCAGAATTAGTCCAAAATGACAAAAAATACACCGAACCCACAGACATTGCCAACATCCTGGCTGACAGGTTCAGCGCAAACTTCTCCCCCCTTCCCCACCAAAAGGGCAAATATCTATCCCAGCAGAGTGGTGCCCCCCTGACATCTCAGATGCTCAGGTAAGAGCCGCCCTCTCCAAAGCAAAAAACACAGCTTCAATGGGACCAGACGGTGTCCAGGGCTGCGTCCTACATGAACTCCAAGAAGAGTTAAACCCAAACATAAAACTACTGTTCAATCTCAGCCTTACTACAGGATATGTGACCAAAGAGTGGCGTACAGCAACAGTGGTCCCTCTCCATAAAGGTGGTGCCTCAACGGATCCTGGAAACTATCGCCCCATAAGCCTGACTAGCTTGGTCTGCAAAGCTATGGAAAAGATCATCATGGACCTCATAAATAAAGATATTGGGGACCTACAGACACTGGATCCTACCCAGTTCGGCTTTAAGGGCAGATCCTGCCTCTTAAACCTGGTTGATTTGTTTGAAACAGTCACCAAGGCCATTGACGAGGGGAAGGTGGTCCACACAGCCTACCTGGACCTCGCAAAAGCCTTCGATACAATACCCCATTTGGGCATTATAGATAAGCTCACCAGCTTAAATTTAAACCCCTATGTCACTAGATGGATTGCAAACTGGCTCAAGGACAGAACCCACATGGTTAGAATTGCTGGAGCCATGTCAGACTCCAAACCAGTTACAAGTGGTGTCCCACAAGGCTCAGTCCTGGGACCTCTCTTGTTCGGTATATATTTCTCAGAGGTACAGGCCAACACGGAAGGACTGTGGCTGACCAAGTTCGCAGATGACTGCAAACTGGGTGCCATAATCGACTCTCCAGCTGACACAAGCATCCTCCAAAAGGGCCTCATAGAAACAGACAACTGGTGCCAGAGCCATGGCCTCAAGTTAAATGCCAAAAAGTGTATAGTCATCCCCTTTGGCAAAAACAAAGCGCCCATAAATTACCACATAGGTGGTAATCCATTAAGTACAGAAGAAGTAATTAGGGACCTGGGGACCCAAGTTGATAGCAATCTCTCAAAGTGGCCAAAGTGGTTAGAAAAACATTTTATATAGCCCACCTAATCCTGAAGGGATTCACATCTAGATCAGGGGAGGTCATCGTGCCTCTTTACTCATCCCTCATCAGGCCCATAATTGAGTACAGTGCCCCTTTTGGGATGTACCTTACCAGACACCTGCAGCAACTGGAAAGACCCCAAAAGTACCTCACCAAGAGGATCAAAGGGCTCAAACAGATGCCATATGCTGCCCGGTTAAAGCTCTACTCAGTGGCATACCGCCTGTTCAAAGGCGATCTGTGCCTGACGTATAAAGCCATGTCCAACCCGGAATTAATGGACATGCTGCACCTCAGAAAATCCAAATCCCATTGAGCTACGTGCTCGAGAGACTTGAACCTCAGCACTGAAATAAATAGGACATGCTGGAGGGACAGATTCATAACCCAGAGGCTCCCTTCACTCTGGAATAAAATCCCAGTCCAGGTTAGGCAGAGTCCCTCATTGACTCTCTTCAGGAATCTTGATGAGTGGATGGGAGATCGTAGGTTTACCCCAGGTATCACTTCTGTGTCACTGTTAGACAGAGGCACAGTATACTAACCTCGAAAAAGTGCATAGCAAAATAAATTTAAAATGGGTGGCGAAAGCCAAACACATTCTGGCTAGGCTTATAAATGCCCTAGGGCAGATAGCCTAGTATGAACCTATGAACTTCTCAGAAATACAGGCAAACACAGGAGGACTATGGCTAACCAAGTTCTCCGATGACTGCAAACTGGGAACCATAATTAACTCTCCGGCTGACACGGACATCCTCCAAAAGGGCCTTACTGCGACGGACACCTGGTGTCAAAGTCATGGCCTCAAGCTAAATGCCAAAAAATGCCTAGTCATCCCATTTGGGAAAAACAGAACACCCACGAATTACCACATAGGTGGCAGCCCCTGTAATACAGAAGAGGTAATAAGAGATCTGGGGACCCAGGTAGATAGTAATCTCTCCTTTGACAATCATATTGCCAAAGTAGTTAGGAAATCCTTCTATGTGGCCCATCTAATTACTAAAGGGTCCGCATCTAGAAATAAAGAAGTTATAGTGCCCCTCTACCAGTCACTCATTAGACCCATCATAGAGTACAATGCTCCATTTGGGATGTACCTCACAAGACACTTCTAACAGCTGGAAAGACCACAAAAGTACCTCACCAAGAGGATTACTGGCCTCAAACATATGTCCTATGCAGCCCGACTGAAAAAACTCTGGCTGTACTCAGTGGCATATCACTTACTCAGAGGTGATCTCTGCCTGACTTATAAAGTCATGTCCAACTCAGAATTGATGGACATGCTCCACCTAAAGAAATCCAAGTCACTGCGAGCCACGCGCTCTAGTGAGCTAAACCTCGCCACAACAATAAATAGAACATGTTGGAGGGATAGATTCCTGTCACAGAGACTCCCCATGCTGTGGAACAAAATTCCAAATTACATCAGGCAGAGCCCCTCACTAACACTCAAGAGAAACCTTGACGAGTGGATGGGTAACAGAAAATACACCCCTGGGATCACTCCCTTGGCTGTGCTTGACAGAGGATCAGTTAATTAATCAATGGTGCGGTGAAAGCCAACACACTCTAGCTAGGCTTATAAATGTCCTCGGGCAGATAGCCTAGTACATACCTATGAACCTATTCCCATATGTGTATTAGTATATAAGCTGTGAAATGAGCCTGAAGTGTATTCTCCCGGAATTCCCATTGATTCCCATATGTGTATTAGTATATAAGCTGTGAAATGAGCCTGAAGTGTATTCTCCCTGAATTCCCATTGATTCCCATATGTGTATTAGTATATAAGCTGTGAAATGAGCCTGAAGTGTATTGTCCCTGAATTCCCATTGATTCCCATATGTGTATTAGTATATAAGCTGTGAAATGAGCCTGAAGTGTATTGTCCCTGAATTCCCATTGATTCCCATATGTGTATTAGTATATAAGCTGTGAAATGAGCCTGAAGTGTATTGTCCCTGAATTCCCATTGATTCCCATATGTGTATTAGTATATAAGCTGTGAAATGAGCCTGAAGTGTATTGTCCCTGAATTCCCATTGATTTCCATATGTGTATTAGTATATAAGCTGTGAAATGAGCCTGAAGTGTATTGTCCCTGAATTCCCATTGATTCCCATATGTGTATTAGTATATAAGCTGTGAAATGAGCCTGAAGTGTATTGTCCCTGAATTCCCATTGATTCCCATATGTGTATTAGTATATAAGCTGTGAAATGAGCCTGAAGTGTATTGTCCCTGAATTCCCATTGATTCCCATATGTGTATTAGTATATAAGCTGTGAAATGAGCCTGAAGTGTATTGTCCCTGAATTCCCATTGATTCCCATATGTGTATTAGTATATAAGCTGTGAAATGAGCCTGAAGTGTATTGTCCCTGAATTCCCATTGATTCCCATATGTGTATTAGTATATAAGCTGTGAAATGAGCCTGAAGTGTATTGTCCCTGAATTCCCATTGATTCCCATATGTGTATTAGTATATAAGCTGTGAAATGAGCCTGAAGTGTATTGTCCCTGAATTCCCATTGATTCCCATATGTGTATTAGTATATAAGCTGTGAAATGAGCCTGAAGTGTATTGTCCCTGAATTCCCATTGATTCCCATATGTATATTAGTATAGGTTTCCTATCAGTGTGGCTGGTACACTGTAGGAATTTCATTCCTAACATTTTCCTTTTTCATTAAATACAGACACCCACGTTATATAAGCTCAGCTGTGCTGACTGATTTCTCAGATTGTTCATGGTATCTGTAGCTTGCGTTGGGAGCTGGCATACTGAGTTGACCCATTTGTTCCCACCTGACAGCTTTCTTTACTGGTTCCTGTAGAGCGTCCGCACTTCCTCAAGTTTCACACATGTGACTCATGACAGTTAGGACGAGGAGAACAGGAGCTGGTGCTGTCGTTGTGGAGTTTACACCAACCCTGAGACCTGACCCATTCTGTTGTAGCAAAAACATATTCTGTAAGGTAATAAAGGAAAATACAACAGTACATGCAGTCCAGTTAAAAGGCTTTTTCAGTGCTATACAAAGACAACAGAACGTGTAGCATGCAGTTATAGTAATCTATTCGCAGGTCTTGTATTTTTATTCTAAGTATGTTTTGGCAGGTTTACTGGTTTTTAGGTCACATTATGTAAACCTTAGGAGCAATGACTATCTCTAGGGACATCCTGTGACTTGTTCTCACTTATTCTAGGACCCTGCACTTCATGTAATTTATCACAACCGGCTGTGTGCTACTTAAGTGATGAAAGGAAAGGAAGCTCCTTAAAGGAATAATCTGCAGAGCTTGCAAAATCGTGTTATGCAGTCTGCTCTTATTTAAACTTTTTTTTTTTTGCTTCAGGATATATTTCCTTAACAAAAAGGTTGCTTCTGTAGTAGATTGCTAACCATGGCTATCTACATTATGTCAAAACGTATAACATTATCTCAGAATTCTTCTTGTTTCACATAACGGTGATGGAAGTTGTATACGTAAGTATGAAGGAGTTCTTATGAGTAGTACTGTATACTACTGACCACACTCAGTATAATCCAAAACCATGCATGATAGAAATGAGTGATTGCTTCTCTAAAAAAGGGTCTGCCAATAAATTACACTAGCACTAATCTGGGGTAATTTTCATTCATTTCATACCAGCATATCCTTCTGACATAAAAATATATTTTTAATTCTATCCCTGTGTATATCTGTACATCTGCATAGCTATATATGGATCCCTAATGATTTGTTAAACAACAGATAGTTGAAAGGTAATTGTGGCAAAGTAAAAATAGCAAAGTTAAGCATTTAACATTTTAAACATGTTAGATTTAACATTTTAGCGTTTTAAGTAGAAAAGTTAAATAAAGTAGGAATAAACCCCTATGTCATCCATGGGATTGCCAACTGGAGCACAGATAGAATGCAGATAATGAAAATAGGGGAGGGTACCTCCACAAAGAGGTCAGTCACCAGTGGAGATCCCATGGTTTTGTGCTGGGACCTGTCCTGTTTGGCATCTACTTTTCTGAAGTAAAAGACAGTACCAAAGGGCTCTGACTGACTAAGTATGACTGCAGGCTAGGAACAGTTATTGAATTGCCAAATGGCTTAGCCATCTTGCAAGAAGATTTGTCCCAAATAAATAACTGATGCCAAAATCATGGACTGAAAGTAAATGCCACACATTAAGCACTCAAGCACTTCAGTCCTGATAGCAGAAATAGTATTGGAATTAATTTCCGTATGGGATTCAGAAATGCCAGTACAGAACTGAATGCCTTTGCTGCACTGCTGACCTATCAGCCTCTGCTGAGCACTCCCCCTTCACCCACCATAGCTATGCCTCTGGCTATGAAGTTCATGTCGTCATTTATTTATTTTGTTACATTTGTATTAACCCAGAATGTCCCACTGTTTTGAGATAACAAAGTTATGTTTTCCAGATAATGTTGTGTAAGTTAAGCTGTGTGTCTCATTGCCTTTTTCCAGTCCTTATATGATATTCTAACTTTTAATTTTTTCCTTATATTGTCAGCTTTTTAATTGTTCAAAGTTAGCTGGAATTATGTAAAATGTCTTAATACTTATATATATATATATATATATATATATATATATATATATATATATCTACACACACATATATATACCTGCCTTTATACTATGGATTTAAATGCAATATTGTTTATTTGTGCTATTAATTTTTACAAAGCTTTGTTTCTAATATGCACTTCAATATTCAGCAGAGGTCTGCTTTGCTTTGTGTATTTTGTCTTTTGCTATATATTTTATAGGACAACTGTTTGTGAAGTGGGATGTGAGAATATTTGTATATTTGATTTTTCTAATATTATTGTGAAATAAAATCATGGAAAAAATTATGCCTAGCTGGGAAGTACTTTTTTTGGGAATGGAGGGAAAAGAAACTTGTCTTAATGAATCAACAAGCATATTTCAGTTAAGTTGACACTGCACCTGTAAATAGGGTTACCACCTGTCCCACTTTGCGAGGGACAGTCCCTCTTTGGGCGGTTGTGTCCTGACCAAAAATATTAAAAATGGCAAATGTCCTGAGATTGTAGGACATAATTATGTCCCATATGTAATGTAACAGTTGCATAAAATAGTTATTTCTGTATCTAAAATACCTACATGTTACAAGAAACAGGATAAGCAACTAAACTGCTACAAGAATAAGCTTTTATTTAGGAAAAAAGTAAAGTTCTATCCTTTGTACTGACCGTGGGTTTGTGTCGGTCTGTAAAATGTGATATGTGTCCCAAAAATGTCCCACTCTGGCCATTTGAAAAGGTGGCAACCAAACGTGTAAATATAAACCTAGACAAAATAAAAACACTTTAAAATGTAAATTCATTACACAAAATATTGTATTGTTCAAAAACCCTCTTCCTTCCTACCAACCAGTGAATAAAAAAATTAAACAATTATTTGCTAAATTATTCATTAAGAATTTTTTAAATTCTGGATGTTAAGTTGTCAATCTCGCCTTCATTCTTGCTTGATGGGTTCGGAGCCGATCCCTCGGCTCCGACTCGGCACTTGCTAAGCTCGAGAGTCACTTTTACCAGCTCGAGGCAGCCCCATATCCCATGATGCAAGGCGGTAAGTACCCAGATCTCGTTTGCCGCTTCGCTTAGGAGGTCTTCTTTTTACCAGCTCCTGGTAAGTTGTTCACTTTTGTGAGATTTAAGCCCCTTTTTAGTAAAAAAACCTTTTATTGATAGTTTTAAGTTTAATTTGTACCTTTTCTGACAGAAATTCCCTGTCTCCTTTAATTTTTTGTTAGTCAATCTTTTCCCTATCCCATCCCCCCCCTGTTAGGGTGTGTGTGTTGGTTTTATAGAATACCTTTTGGTATTTTATTTAAGTTAATTTTGACGTGTGTGTGTGTGTGTGTGTTTTTTCAGCACCATGTCAAAGGAGAGGGTCTCAGGTTTTAAGAAGTGTGACTCGTGCTGTCAGAAGATGTCTCTGACAGACGGTCACACTTCTTGCCTGTATTGTCTGGGCCCTCTTCACCTGCAGGACTCCTGTGCTATTTGTCACTCCTTCAGCCAGAGAGTCCTGCAGGAGAGATGGAATAAGCTGATTCTTAGGGGCCTTCTTAAGCCGGAGGGCTCTCCGGCTAAGTCGGCTCCACCAAAATCAGCAAAACCTTCCAAGGCCCAGGCTTCTGTATCTAAGCCTGCGGCCTCGGCTCCGACTCGTACTGAGTCGAGATCGGCTCCGGCTGGAGCCGATTCTGGCTTGACAAAGCCTTCGGCACCGATGGCTATCGGTGCCGAATCTGTATTGACCACCGATGTCGGCTCCAATCGGTTCCCACACCCATGTGGCACAGGCATCGGTGTCGGCCCGATCGGCTCCGACACCGTTACTTAGGAGGCTGTATCGGCTCCGGCTGGAGCCGATACATCGCGCCTTCGTGTCGGCTCTGGGAAGTCTGCTCCGCCAGGATCTATAGTATCGGCACCGATGGCGCATTGCAGGAAGAGGTCGAGGTCTCCTTCCTTGGAGCCGATACTTGCAGCTCCGGCTTCACCTCTTCTATCGGAACGGAGCCATCGGAGCCGATCTTCAAGGTCATCCAGGTTGTCAGATCATGACCTAGAGAGAGTGGTCAGTAGATTACTCAAGTCACAGGTACTGGCCCAAATGTTACACAGTCCATCTGAACAGACGACTGTTGGTCCACACCCCGTTACAGTTCCTCCTTCAACTCTACCCCAGAGCTTGGAGTTGGAGTCTTCGGGAATGGTTACTGCTACGGCTGGAGGACAGATACCCCCTTCTGTTCCTTCAGCCTCTACTCTTATCTCCTCTTCGAGACCTTCCTTAGAGGGATTCGGTGGTCGGGCTTCCATGGTCTCCTCCGAGGGGGTGAGTGGCATCGGACCCTTGTCCGAACCCGCTCTTCCCTTGGAGCCTCGGCCTTGGTGAGCTCGGCTCCGACATCTGCCTCGGAGACTTCCCTTCGGTGGTCCCTGGAGTTCCTAGCTCTTGGAGCGGGTTCTCTCGGACCTGCCTGGGAGGGAGCATTCGAGGTGATGAAGAGTGTACTGGCCACTGGTATCAGTCAGCAGTCTGTTCCCGTAGCTCCTCCCTCTATAGTACCTGTTGACATCTCTGCCACTTCTCTTGCTACAGGACCCAGAGATCCTCCGCCTCAGGTTTCCCCATTGGGAATTTCCCCTCTTCCGAGGATTCTCCTGATGTTTCGGGAGATCCTCCTAGGAAGAGGACTTGTAAGAGGAAGCATGTAGACTCCCGAGTCTGTCACTCGGATACTGACTTTGATGAGTCAGAGGGATCCCCTAGATCCCCTCTGAGGATGTCTCCTTCTCAGACATCCTAGAACTTCTGAAACAGAGGGAAACTGGCCCACCAACAATCCCTCTGAGGATGAGTCAGTATACCTAGAGGCGTTTGGATCTCGGCCCTCCACCTCCTGGGTGTCTCCGCCTTTCGACCCCCTTATGCAGGTGATTGCACGGAAGGCGTGGGCAGCTCCTGACTCTGTAGAGCCAGTCCCTAGGAGGCCTTCAAAATTTATCACTGCCCCGAGTGACAAACAATTCCTTACTAAGGGTGTCCCCGCTGATGCCATGGTGGTGGCTGCGGCCACCAAAAAGGAACTTGCAGATCCTTCCGTGCCCGTCCATCCTCCTAATAAGGACTCTAGGACCATGGATAGGTGCGGTGGCGGATGTTTTCCTCAGCGACCTTTGCTATGCGTCGCTGAATTACCTATGTCACTTCTCCAGACTCCAGAGGGATATCCTGAAGGAGCTGGGAGAAGTAGTTCAGGATCCTACAGCTGCAGAGGCTCAAGAAAAAATTGCTTCTCAGCTAGGAACCCTCAATTCCATTGCAAACTCCTCCATGCGGCTAATATCTTATGCTGCGGATGGAGCGAGTAGAGCCGCAGGCACAGGTGTGGCTCTTAGACGCCAAGCCTGGATGCGGCTATGTGATTTTGGCGGATCCCTTTAAGGCATCCTTCACAAATTCTCCCTTTGATGGGTCAGCTTTGTTTGGCCCTCAGGTGAAGGAAACCTTGACCAGGTGCGAGCAGGACGGCAAGACTCTTTCTGCTGTTGGAGTCCGTTTTCCACCCCTTCTAGGCCTTATCCCAAAGGACAGAAGGGTGGGAAGATGTGGTTCCGTAAATCCCAAGGAGTCACGCCGATTCACGTGGTCAGTTTACCCCTAGAGGCAGAGGGGTAACAATAACAGACGCCGCTCTAGAGGCAGAGGGGTCCAAGAACCAGGCAAACAGGGAGGCTCTCTCTGAGAAGCCCTTTCAGCATCCCTGAGGTGTTGCCCGGCTGTCCCTCCTTGGAGGCAGTCGGGGAAGATTATCACTGTACCCAGAAGCCTGGCATTCCCTCACTCAAGACAGATGGGTACAGTCGATCATATCCAAGGGTTACATAATTCCTTTCGAGGAAAGCCCCTTCCCCTCCAGTTCCCTTCCAGATGTACCACCCGGTCTAAGGGAGATTGCAGAGTCAGAAATCGCAAAACTACTGCAAAAAAGAGCCATTCAGCCAGTTACAATAGACCATTCAGAGCCCGGAATCTACTCAAGGTTCTTTTTGGTCCCCAAGAAGACGGGAGACTGGAGACCAATATTGGATCTCAGCAGACTCAACAAGTCTGTCAGGAAGACAAGATTGCGAATGGTCACTCTTCAGTCAATTCTGCCCTTCTTACAGAAGGACAACTGGATGTGCTCAATAGATCTTCAGGATGCGTACTATCACATCAAAATTCACAGACGCTCCAGGAGATTTCTCCGCTTTCGGCTGGGGTCCAGTCATTTCCAGTTCAGAGCCCTGCCCTTTGGTCTCACTACAGCTCCCAGAGTGTTCACCAAATGCATGGCAGTGGTCACGGCTCACCTGAGACGTCAAGGATTCCAGGTGTTTCCGTATCTCGACGACTGGCTCCTGTCAGCCACCACCAGGCATCAGCTTATACAAGCCAGGGATTACACAATAGACCTTTGTTCTCATTTGGGCATCTCAATCAACTTCGAAAAGTCATCCTTATCACCCTGCCAGTCTATTACCTTCATAGGCGCAAACTTAAACACTGTTCGGATGTCAGCTACCCTTACAGAACAAAGAGTTTCAGACATTCAGACTCATGTCAGGATCATTCTGGCCAGCAAGAAAATACAGGCCAGAATGGTTCTAAAGGTATTAGGTCTCATGGCTGCGGCCATTACTCTTCTTCCCCTGGCTCGATTCTACATGCACCTTCTTCAGTGGATGCTGTTCACACAGTGGTTATACCAGCAACTTCCAATGCGTCACCAGATTCTGGTGACACAGACATGCAAAGAGCATCTTGCTTGGTGGATCACATCGTCTCAGGTTCACCAAGGCAGGTGCTTTGTACCTCCGTCCCCGATAGCCACTGTCACCACGGATGCCTCCCTGATCGGGTGGGGGGGTCATTATCAGGGCAGGATGGTTCATGGGACGTGGCAACCGTTCGAGTACCATCTGCACATAAATGTCCTGGAGATGAGAGCAGTGCTTTTAACGTTGCAAGCCCTCAACGACTTTCTTCCCGTAGGGACAATTGCAGTCCACACAGACAACATGTCTGTAGTTTGGTATATCAACAAACAGGGCGGAACCAAGTCCTACCCCTTGTGTCGAGAAGCGCTCAGACTTTGGCAATGGGCGATCTCCTCTCATCGGTTTCTGGTAGCAACGTATATCCCTGGGAAAACCAACATTATAGCGGACAGATTGAGCAGAGCTATCCTCATGCCTCACGAGTGGTCTCTCAAGCAATCTATAGCGGAAGAGATTTTTCTGGAATGGGGTCGTCCATGTTGCGATCTTTTGCTACTCCCCAAAACAGCAAATGTCCAGACTTCTTCAGCCTCTTCCTCTATCAGGCCATCCCCAGAGACGCTCTGACCCAGGATTGGCCCCAGGGACTTCTTTATGCCTTCCCTCCATTTCCTCTGATCCCTCAGGTGATCCAGAAAGCTACCGTTTTGAGAGCCAAATTGATTCTCATTGCCCCTTACTGGCCTCGACAAGTTTGGTTCCGTTCCTCCATCATCACCTTTTGGTGCAGCCGTGGCATCTGGACCCAGTGCCAGATCTTCTGATTCACCAATCCGGTCAGCTGCACCGGTCAATCCCTTCTCTCAACCTCACAGCATGGTTGCTCCACTTCCTTCCTTAGCCAGGCTTCCTTTGATCTCTAACCCAGTTAGAGACATCATAGTAGCTTCACTAAAATCCTCTACCAGGAGGATTTACACAAGCAAATGGAAGCGTTTCTCTTATTGGGCTAAGGCCCAAAATATTGATCCTTTTACTGCCCCTGTTCAGGCAGTTCTGGACTTCTTAGCAGAGATTTTTCATGCAGGCTCCTCTTCTTCCACAGTCAGAGTTCAATTGGCTGCTATTTCCAATTTTCATGTCGGGATAGCAGATCACAATATTATGTCCCATAGGCTCTGCAGGGCCTTCTTGAAAGGAATTTTCCTACTAAAACCTCCAATCAGGAATCCTCCTCCTCAGTGGGATCTAAATTTAGTGCTGACATCCTTGATTCTTCCCCTTCGAGCCAGCTGTTTCTTGTTCCCTGAAATATCTTTCTTGGAAAACGTTATTTCTAGTGGCTATTACATCTGCCAGGAGGGTGTCTGAACTTCATGCTCCTTCGGTTCGACCCCCCTATTTGGTTTTTCACAAAGACAGAGTATCTTTGAGAACTAACCCAACCTTTTTACCTAAGGTCGCTTCAAAGAACAATTTGAATCAATCCATTGATCTCCGGTATTTTTCCCTAACTATTCAGACAGAGCTGAACAAAAGCTACATTATCTTGATGTCCATCGTCAACTTAGATATTATTTGGACAGAACAAAAAAATTTAGAAAATCTGATCAACTTTTTGTTTCCTATGCGGATAATAAAAAGGCCTTCCTGTTTCTAAAGTGACTTTGTCCAGATGGCTTTCTTCGGTCATCTCTGAAATTTATACGCTCAGGGGAAAACAGCTGTGCTCAAAACCTAAAGCACATTCAACTAGGAGCTTAGCTACTTCTACAGCTTTTCAAGCTAGACTTCCTTTGGACACTATTTGTGCAGCGGCCACTTGGGCTACTCCTCACACTTTTGTTTCCCATTACAAATTGGACTTGGCCTCCAGGGACAGAGCCAGTTTTGGCTCTACCGTCCTCAAGAGTTTGTTCCATTGAGCCACCCAGGATAGAGGTGCTAGGACGCGGTCCCATCAAGCAAGAATGAAGGCGAGATTGACAACTTAACATTAAGAAGTTATGTACCTACCATAACGTTCCATGTTAGTTGTCTTCTCTCGCCTTCTTTCTTGCGACCCTCCCTCCTTCCCCCTGGCCTGGACAGACCTTGTATAAGAAACTATTATGCTAAAGACCATTCAGACCTGGTCCTTTTTCCATCTGTAAGTTTCTTCTTCCTTTGGGAAGTATTTTATGCTTGGTGCTATTGCCCTTTGTTAGCAAACGAGATCTGGGTACTTACCGCCTTGCATCATGGGATATGGGGCTGCCTCGAGCTGGTAAAAGTGACTCTCGAGCTTAGCAAGTGCCGAGTCGGAGCCGAGGGATCGGCTCCGAACCCATCAAGCAAGAAAGAAGGCGAGAGAAGACAACTAACATGGAACGTTATGGTAGGTACATAACTTCTTATTTGCACACAGTCGTACACTCTGGTGAAGTCCCACAATGAGTGAGACGAAAGCACTTAATTATATATGGCAGTTTTTATTATTAGTTTTTTGGTTTGTGTGATTTTATTTTTGGAATAAAGAGTTATTTGCTTTTTTGGATGTGATAAGGTGCATCTCATTCTATTTTGCCCTTTGGGATTTTGGCTGTGTATTGATTTACAGTGCTGGAGAACTGGTCGGTAATTATTGAGTCATGATTAGAGAGCAACTGGTTGTACACATTCATCTGCTGGATTTCTTTTGGTTATTAGTGTTATTCCTTGTCTTCATGTTATTTGGCTGTTTATGAGTGTTTTTACAGGGGAGTGGTACCCTCTCTCTACCAGTGCATGGGCTCTGCTGACACACTCCTGATTTCTAAATATGCCACATCTGCGATCATACCACATGAAAGAATAGTGACATACAGTTTTACTCTTCTTTAGATGGTGTGACCTCAGAGGTGATATATCTAGCAAATGGGGTATGGAGTTACAGTCCCTACAGCAGGGTGTGTAAGTGGCACAGCCCCTCTTAAAAAAGCACTGCTAAGTAATATGTATTATATAAATATCTTGTCACAGTCAAATAGTCCATGTGATTTTGGTCCATGGAACGCTGACTTCATGTGAACAGTTTGTAGTAAGTTTATTTAGACACAGGGTACCTTCTCCAGTTAAATACTGTACTTGAGTGAAGTATCCAAATAAAAATTCATTATATCATTTGCCACAGTGATTGTCATTGTTAGGTAAGTATTTTCATATTGCAAATGTGATGTAAGTGTAATATGTAGCTGTTCTTACATACTAATTGAAGTTAATTAACTGCTTGCCTTTCTCTTCCTTTGAAAATGAAACTCTGTCATGTATTTATATATTGTATTTTCATTAAGTAAATAACGTATCCTTACCATCTTTGCCTGCCTTAATCTGTATTTTATACTGACTGTACCTGTCTAAGACTGAATACTCTATAGTTTGCACCTTACATCTGTGTACAGTGTTTGGGCCTTATGGCCTGGGTCATAGCTAAATGTCCTTGGATCAGTCCAGTTCCAGATTTACCAGACTGAACATGAATAATTACATGAAAAAGATGATACTGATTTCTTAAGATTCTGTAGCATTTTAGGTTTGTACAAATTAGCAATGCTGTGGTGAAGGTCTATTGTAGATATGTGGACAGCATCTCCTGGGGTTCTACTGAACTTGGCTTAGTAGTTTGGTTAGACCCAGGAAGCAATTTATATCCAGAAGCTGAATCCTGTATTTGAAGTGGTTCTACTTCCTTCCTAAGGTATTTGGACAAGAGTGAAACTCAATGACCATTGATTATTCTTATAACTTGGTACTAAAAATGTGAGATTTGTTCATTATGGCATGCACATTGTGTAATACATTGCTCCCTGGGTGTTGGTCTGGTAAACTCTTCTTCTAGGGTTACGGCTGCAGACATCCCCCACTTTTGGGCATGACTGTTGTCATCCTTTTTGTGTATGGCTCCATTAGAACCTCAGTCATCCTGCATTTAATGTTATACTTTCTGATAGGTAAACACTTAGACTCTGGTCTGCATGCCGGCTGCATATATTACTTTTCTCATTACTTGTATGTGTCAGAAGCCCTACTTGAGAGACTCTGTGATCTGGTTTCCATCATCAGTTTTATAATCCCATGCTGAAACAATGTCCTGTGAAAGAATCTCTCAGTGGAGTCATATAAGCACAAGCTCAAACTGCATCCTCAGTACTCTTCTTTAGTATTCTTTCATTATTTTCTCTCCTGACATAAGGTTCTGATTCATAAACATCACAGATTATGTTGAGTCAATGGGTGTGTGCTTTGCATTTTATATACTTGGTGAATATGTTTTTGTTCTGACCTGCAGTGGTTTATAATCACAGTTCATAGCTTTGAGTGCTTTCTTGGGTCTTACTGCTTCCCCGTTCATAGGTCAATGGTGTGAAATGGATGTGAGGTGCTTTATGTCCTTTTTAAATAAAATCATGGAAAAAACAATGCCCATGCAATGGTATTTAACTTTTGGAAATGTAACATAGTTAGAATTACCACCCAAGATCCATACAGTAACATTCTTCTTCATATGCCAGGTTGTTTTTTACTAATTTCAGATGCAGAATACAAATGTATCATACCTATTAGCCCATCCTTAGTGACCGTGACAGACACTTGGATCATTTTTAGCTTCCGTTTAGGATGGCAGTGTTTCATTACTGAGATCTGTTTAGGCTGTTTCCATGTAAATCACATCTGGTGCTTAACATTACAGTGTTCTATAGCCTCTTAAATTTAGTATCATAGGAGCAGTGCCACAGCATTACTGCAGTCTTTACAGACACTCACTTCCTTGGATTAATGCTGGCACCAGTGTCTGGTGATCCATTACCAGCATGAACCTCTAGCCATACAAATATGTTTACATGTTTTTATTCCCAGGAGGAGACTTAAGGCCTGCACATTGCTTTAATCTTTTGTCAGTGACCTTAAAGCAGATATGGTCATCTACTTCATGGCATCTAGAAACGTATGAGATAGAATAGCATGAACTTGACAAGTCGCATATGACTCTTGCATATGACACTTGACAAGTGTCATATGCCAAGCTAAGATACAAGGTGGTATCAAGCTTTGTCATACCTCTCAACCTTTTATCATCAAAAATCTGAACAAAGGCCCATGAAAAGTAGGTACAACTGGCCAAAAATCTGTACCCTGATTCACATAAAATTTGCACATATAATTATGTAACCCCACCCAGTTCTATGGAATTGTGGGAGACACTCTTTTAAAAGCAAATTGAAAAAGACAAAATATTAAACACAAAATAAAACCAGAACAAAAGTGTTATATTTATATTAACATTTGAACTTAACATCAAACTTTTAACTTGTGCAAAACTAAAGTACAATTTTATTTTATAAAAATAAAATTAACTGCTTCTTTCTACACTAATTAACTGCTTGCTTCTACACTAATATTAAATAACATAAAACTTAGCAAATACGCAACAGATGATCTGCAAACAAACAAACTGCATTTAACTCCACCAAGATTATCCATGACCTCATTCTGAAGTTAAGTACTCTAATAATGTGCAATAATATACAACGATGTATGTACACAATAACATGACAAGCAGCTAAATGCACAAATATTAATAGCATTTAACACCAAATGCAATGAATGTTAAGTTGTCAATCTCGCCTTCATTCTTGCTTGATGGGTTCGGAGCCGATCCCTCGGCTCCGACTCGGCACTTGCTTTAGCTCGAGAACTCCTTTTACCAGCTCGAGGCAGCCCCATATCCCATGATGCAAGGCAGGAAGTACCCAGATCTCGTTTGCCGCTTCGCTTGGGAGGTCTTCTCTTTACCAGCTCCTGGTAAGTAATTCACTTTTGTGACATTTAAGCCCCTTTTTAGTTAAAAACCTTTATTTTTGATAGTTTAACTTTAAACTTAACTTTTCTGACAGAAATCCCTGTCTCTTTTAAATTTTTTTAGTCAGTTAATTTCCCTTTCCCATCCCCCCCCCTGTTAGGGTGTGTGTGTTGGTTTATTTTACTAAATCCCCTTTTGGGATTAATTTAATTTAATTGGACTGGTGTGTGTGTGTTTTTTGGGCACCATGTCTAAAGAGAGGGTTTCAGGTTTTAAGAAGTGTGACTCGTGCTGTCAGAAGATGTCTCTGACAGACGGTCACACTTCTTGCCTGTACTGTTTAGGCCCTCTTCACCTGCAGGACTCCTGTGCTATTTGTCACTCCTTCAGCCTGAGAGTCCTGCAGGAGAGAAGGAATAAGTTGATTCTGAGGGGTCTTCTTAAGCCGGAGGGCTCTCCGGCTAAGTCGGCCCCACAAAATCAACAAAATCTGCCAAGACCCAGGCTTCTGTTTCTAAGCCTGTGGCCTCGGCTCCGACTCGTATAGAGTCGAGATCGCCGCTGGAGCCGATTCTGGATCTACTAAGCCTTCGGCCGATGGCTATCGGTGCCGAATCTGCTGACCACTGTGGGTCGGTTCCGACCGGCTCCGACACCCACGTGCACGGCATCGGTGTCGGCTCCGATCGGCTCCGACACCCATGTGGCACAGGCATCGGTGTCGGCTCCGATCGGCTCCGACACCGTTATTTGGTGGCTGTATCGGCTCCGGCTGGAGCCGATACATCGAAGCGTTCTGCCGGCTCCGAAATCGGTGCCGACAGGATCAATAATATCGGCTCCGATGACCCATTCCAGGAAGAGGTCGAGGTCTCCTTCCTTGGAGCCGATACTTTCGGCCCGCCTCCCTCTTCTATCGGAGCGGAGCCATCGGAGCCGATCTTCAAGGTCATCCAGGTTGTCAGACCATGACCTAGAGAGAGTGGTCAGTAGATTGCTCAAGTCACAGGTACTGGCCCAAATGCTACACAGTCCGTCTCAGCAGACGACTGTTGGTCCACACCCCGCTACAGTTCCTCCTTCAACTCTACCCCAGAGTTTGGAGTTGGAGTCTTCGGGCAGGGTTACTGCTACGGCTGGAGGACGGATACCCCCTTCTGTTCCTTCAGCCCCTACTCTTATCTCCTCTTCCTTAGAGGGATTCCGTGGTCGGGCTTCCATGGTCTCCTCCGAGGGGGTGAGTGGCATCGGACCCTTGTCCGAGCCCGCTCTTCCCCTTGGAGCCTCGGCCTTGGTGAGCTCGGCTCCGACATCTGCCTCGGAGACTTCCCTTTCGGTGGCCCCTGGAGTTCCTAGCTCTTGGAGCGGGGTCTCTCGGACCTGCCTGGGAGGGGAGCATTCGAGGTGATGAAGAGTGTACTGGCCACTGGTATCAGTCAGCAGTCTCTTCCCGTAGCTCCTCCCTCTATTGTACCTGTTGACATCTCTGCCACTTCTCTTGCTACAGGACCCAGAGATCCTCCGCCTCAGGTTTCCCCATTGGGAATTTCCCCTCTTCCGAGGATTCGCCTGATGATGTGGGAGATCCACCTAGGAAGAGGACTTGTAAGAGGAAACATGTAGACTCCTGAGTCTGTCACTTGGATACTGACTTTGATGAGTCAGAGGGATCCCCTAGATCCCCTCTGAGGATGTCTCCTTCTCAGACATCCTAGAACTTCTGAAACAGAGGGAAACTGGCCCTCCAACAATCCCTCTGAGGATGAGTCAGTATACCTAGAGGCGTTTGGATCTCGGCCCTCCACCTCCTGGGTGTCTCCGCCTTCGACCCCTTATGCAGGTTATAGCACGAAGGCGTGGACAGCTCCTGACTCTGTAGAGCCAGTCCCTAGGAGGCCTTCTAAATTTATAACTGCCCCTAGTGACAAACAATTCCTTACAAAGGGTGTCCCGCTGATGCCATGGTGGTGGCTGCGGAAAAGGAACTTGCAGATCCTTCCGTGCCCGTCCATCCTCCTAATAAGGACTCTAGGACCATGGATAGGTACGGCAAGCGGATGTTTTCCTCAGCGACCTTTGCTATGCATTCGCTGAATTATCTTTGTCACTTCACCAGACTCCAGAGAGATATCCTGAAGGAGCTGGGAGAAGTAGTTCAGGATCCTACAGCTGCAGGGGCCCAAGAAAAGATTGCTTCGCAGCTAGGAACCCTCAATTCCATTGCTAACTCCTCCATGCGGCTAATATCTTATGCTGCTGATGGAGCGAGTAGAGCCGCAGGCACAGGTGTGGCTCTTAGACGCCAAGCCTGGATGCGGCTATGTGATTTTGCGGATCCCTTTAAGGCGTCCTTCACAAATTCTCCCTTTGATGGGTCAGCTTTGTTTGGCCCTCAGGTGAAGGAAACCTTGACCAGGTGTGAGCAGGACGGCAAGACTCTTTCTGCTGTTGGAGTCCGTTTTCCACCCCTTCTAGGCCTTATCCCAAAGGACAGAAGGGTGGGAAGATGTGGTTCCGTAAATCCCAAGGAGTCACGCCGGATTCACGTGGTCAGTTTACCCCTAGAGGCAGAGGGGGTAACAACAACAGACGCCGCTCTAGAGGCAGAGGGGGTCCGAAGAACCAGGGCAACAGGGAGTCTCTTCCTGAAAAGCCCTTTCAGCATCCCTGAGGTGTTGCCCGGCTGTCCCTCCTTGGAGGCAGTCGGCCGAAGATTATCACTGTACCCAGAAGCCTGGCATTCCCTCACTCAAGACAGATGGGTACAGTCGATCATATCCAAGGGTTACATAATTCCTTTCGAGGAAAGTACCTTCCCCTCAAGTTCCCTTCCAGATGTACCACCCGGTCTAAGGGACATTGCAGAGTTAGAGATCGCAAAACTACTGCAAAAAAGAGCCATTCAGCCAGTCACAATAGACCATTCAGAGCCCGGAATCTACTCAAGG
The DNA here is from genome assembly GCF_019279795.1 of Protopterus annectens. NCBI lineage: Eukaryota > Metazoa > Chordata > Ceratodontiformes > Protopteridae > Protopterus > Protopterus annectens. The sequence continues at coordinate 631,004,369 of NC_056726.1, read as the reverse complement.
TTCTTTTTGGTCCCCAAAAAGACGGGAGACTGGAGACCAATATTGGATCTCAGCAGACTCAACAAGTCTGTCAGGAAGACAAGATTCGAATGGTCACTCTTCAGTCAATTCTGCCCTTCTTACAGAAGGACAACTGGATGTGCTCAATAGATCTTCAGGATGCGTACTATCACATCAAAATTCACAGACGCTCCAGGAGATTTCTCCGCTTCGGCTGGGGTCCAGTCATTTCCAGTTCAGAGCCCTGCCCTTTGGTCTCACTACAGCCCCAGAGTGTTCACCAAATGCATGGCAGTGGTCACGGCTCACCTGAGATGTCAAGGATTCCAGGTGTTTCCGTATCTCGACGACTGGCTCCTGTCAGCCACCACCAGGCATCAGCTTATACAAGCCAGGGATTACACAATAGACCTTTGTTCTCATTTGGGCATCTCAGTCAACTACGAAAAGTCATCCTTATCGCCCTGCCAGTCTATTACCTTCATAGGCGCAAACTTAAACACTGTTCGGATGTCAGCTACCCTTACAGAACAAAGAGTTTCAGACATTCAGACTCATGTCAGGATCATTCTGGCCAGCAAAAGGTACAGGCCAGAATGGTTCTAAAGGTATTAGGTCTTATGGCTGCGGCCATCACTCTTCTTCCCCTGGCTCGATTCTACATGCGCCTCCTTCAGTGGATGCTGTTCACACAGTGGTCATACCAGCAACTCCCAATGCGTCACCAGATTCTGGTGACACAAACATGCAAAGAACATCTTGCTTGGTGGATCACATCGTCTCAGGTTCACCAAGGCAGGTGCTTTGTACCTCCGTCCCCGATAGCCACTGTCACCACGGATGCCTCCCTGATCGGGTGGGGGGGTCATTATCAGGGCAGGATGGTTCATGGGACGTGGCAACCGTTCGAGTACCATCTGCACATAAATGTCCTGGAGATGAGAGCAGTGCTTTTAACGTTGCAAGCCCTCAACGACTTTCTTCCCGTAGGGACAATTGCAGTCCACACAGACAACATGTCTGTAGTTTGGTATATCAACAAACAGGGCGGAACCAAGTCCTACCCCTTGTGTCGAGAAGTGCTCAGACTATGGCAATGGGCGAACTCCTCTCACCGGTTTCTGGTAGCAACGCATATCCCTGGGAAAACCAACATTATAGCGGACAGATTGAGCAGAGCTATTCTCATGCCTCACGAGTGGTCTCTCAAGCAATCCATAGCGGAAGAGATTTTTCTGGAATGGGGTCGTCCATGTTGCGATCTTTTGCTACTCCCCAAAACAGCAAATGTCCAGACTTCTTCAGCCTCTTCCCTCTATCAGGCCATCCCCCAGAGACGCTCTGACCCAGGATTGGCCCCAGGGACTTCTTTATGCCTTCCTCCATTTCCTCTGATCCCTCAGGTGATCCAGAAAGCTACCGTTTTGAGAGCCAAATTGATTCTCATTGCCCCTTACTGGCCTCGACAAGTTTGGTTCCGTTCCTCCATCGTCACCTTTTGGTGCAGCCGTGGCATCTGGACCCAGTGCCAGATCTACTGATTCACCAATCCGGTCAGCTGCACCGGTCAATCCCTTCTCTCAACCTCACAGCATGGTTGCTCCACTTCCTTCCTTAGCCAGGCTTCCTTTGATCTCTAACCCAGTTAGAGACATCATAGTAGCTTCACTAAAATCCTCTACCAGGAGGATTTACACAAGCAAATGGAAACGTTTCTCTTATTGGGCTAAGGCCCAAAATATTGATCCTTTTACTGCCCCTGTTCAGGCAGTTCTGGACTTCTTAGCAGAGATTTTCCATGCAGGCTCCTCTTCTTCCACAGTCAGAGTTCAGTTGGCTGCTATCTCTAATTTTCATGTCGGGATAGCAGATCATAATATTATGTCCCATAGACTCTGCAGGGCCTTTTTGAAAGGGATTTTCCTACTAAAGCCTCCAATCAGGAATCCTCCTCCTCAGTGGGATTTAAATTTAGTGCTGACATCCTTGATTCTTCCCCCTTTTGAGCCAGCTGTTTCTTGTTCCCTGAAATATCTTTCTTGGAAAACTTTATTCCTAGTGGCTATTACATTTGCCAGGAGGGTGTCTGAACTTCATGCTCTTTCGGTTCGACCCCCCTATTTGATTTTTCACAAAGACAGAGTATCTTTGAGAACTAATCCATCCTTTTTACCTAAGGTCGCTTCAAAAAACAATCTGAATCAATCTATTGATCTCCCTGTATTTTTCCCAACTATTCAGATAGAGCTGAACAAAAGCTACATTATCTTGATGTCCACCGTCAGCTTAGATATTATTTGGACAGAACAAAAAAATTTAGAAAATCTGATCAACTTTTTGTTTCCTATGCGGATAATAAAAAAGGCCTTCCTGTTTCTAAAGTGACTTTGTCCAGATGGCTTTCTTCGGTCATCACTGAAATTTATACGATCAGGGGAAAACAGCTGTGCTCAAAACCTAAAGCACATTCAACTAGGAGTTTAGCTACTTCTACAGCTTTTCAAGCTAGACTGCCTTTAGACACTATTTGTGCAGCGGCCACTTGGGCCACTCCTCACACTTTTGTTTCCCATTACAAATTGGACTTGGCCTCCAGGGACAGAGCCAGTTTTGGCTCTACAGTCCTCAAGAGTTTGTTCCATTGAGCCACCCAGGATAGAGGTGCTAGGACGGTCCCATCAAGCAAGAATGAAGGCGAGATTGACAACTTAACATTAAGAAGTTATGTACCTACCATAACGTTCCATGTTAGTTGTCTTCTCGCCTTCTTTCTTATGACCCTCCCTCCTTCCCCCTGGCCTGGACAGACCTTGTATAAGAAACTATAATGCTAAAGACCATTTAGACCTGGTCCTTTTTCCATTTGTAAGTTTCTTCTTCCTTTGGGAAGTATTGTTTATGCTTGGTGTTATTGCCCTTTTGTCAACAAACGAGATCTGGGTACTTCCTGCCTTGCATCATGGGATATGGGGCTGCCTCGAGCTGGTAAAAGGAGTTCTCGAGCTAAAGCAAGTGCCGAGTCGGAGCCGAGGGATCGGCTCCGAACCCATCAAGCAAGAAAGAAGGCGAGAGAAGACAACTAACATGGAACGTTATGGTAGGTACATAACTTCTTATTTTAGCAGGTAGCATATGAATATAAGTAGACATTTAAACACCTTAGTGTGTACTTCACTTTCATTTAAAGCAGTCCATTCCAGGTAGCAGCTACTGTACTGATCACATTACAAAGCAAACAGATAGAGGTATATGCATACACATATATCCTATTTTGATACTCACATTATTCTGGAAGGGATGGACCAGCCAAGTGCATGGTGTGTTAATAATGGGTGTACATCATACATGCCAAGATTTTTAGCATAGTTTCCTTTGGAAAATCTGGCGGCACCACTGCATACTATACAGATAACATTCCAGTTAATTATGATCCAGTCACCAATACTTGGGTACTGATGTTAATAACAGACTCTCCTTTGAGCACCAGGCCTCTCTTGTACTTAGCTACGCTGATAGACAAAAAGCCCTATCCCTCAACTGAGTCTCATACAGGCTCCTTGGGGGATGATCTTTACTTAGCTTTGTATGCCATGATCAATTCGAACTACTTCATCTACACAGTGAAATACAGTAAATATCTGCTCTAGAGATGTAAACTTATACCGTCATAATAACAATAGCAGCTGGCATGTAGCTAATCATTGTATCCACAATTTTGGAATGGGTTCCCCTTGCATATTAACCAGAGTACTTTCCTGACAACCCTTAAAACTAGTCTGGATGCCTTACTGAAATGTTACACTGAAGTATGTGAAGAAAATGTATATAATGGGGGATGTTATTAATTTCCTAGTAATAGGTGATATGGCTGACTTTTGTAATGGCCTTTTTGGTTAAAAGCTTTCTAGGAATCAACAAACCTATGAAATCTCTCCTTCACTCCAAAGTTTGAAAAGGGTTCCGGCTTGTAGCTCGCAAGACATTTCCCTGCGAGATACATCGCCGAAACCAAATGGCTGCAGCAGCACTTTGCCGTAGTGCAGTATGGCTGAAAAGCATAGCCGCTGCAGCCATAATTTATGCACGGAAATTTTATACCTGGTGGCGATCCTTACAGACAGCTGTCCGGCTGTATTCATGCAGAGACAGCCGTACTGGATGTGTAACACATTCCTTGTTCTCATTCAAGGAATGCATTTATTTAATTATTTATTTATTTTGTTGTCAGACGTCTGAAAAAGGTGAAGGATCTTCTGAAGTAAACACCATTGCAGTGAAAAACAGTACATGGTGATGACTGGTGGGTGTGTAAAGGCAGCAGGACTACAGAGCATACGGGCCAACAAAATGATGATGGGTCATGATGTTTTCCTGGTAAGTGGCCAAAAATAAATAAATAAGTAACTGCTGGGGTACAAACACCTTCAGCCAGCGAAAAGGGCTTGCATTCCCTTTGCTGACACAGGAAGACTAACTGCTGCAGAAGTCAACACTTTTACTGTTTCAAGTACAGTACAACAGTTTTCTGTAACATTTAAATGTAGACATAAAATGCAAGGTGTATTTCATTCTAAATTTTATGAGTATTTCTTTTTCACTGGATGATGCAGTGGTGCAGTAGTTTGTGTTGTCACCTCACAGCAAGAGATTCTCTTGTTTGATTTTCGGCTGCCTTCTGTGTGGAGTCTGTACATCCTCCCTGTGTTTGTGTGGAGTTCCTCCAGGTGCTCCGGTTTCCTCCCACATCACAAAGACATGTGTCTGTAGTGTTTCTCCCTGGGCGCCTGCTGAAAATTGGCTTGTTCCAAGTCAGACTTTGCCATTAAACAAATGTTAAATAAAATAAAGAATTTTCTCAGACACACTCTCCCGAATCAGAAGTTTCATTGTAGTCAAGAACCACTGGAAATCCTACTAGGCTAATAATAGCTCACTTCTTTCAAGTCCACGTCAGTCAGCAAATAACATACACATATCTGTTATTTGTAATACTGGACTTCAGGACATCAAGCATGATGATCCCTCCACCTCATACTTGAAAACAGTTTTATCAGGATGCCAGCAGGGCTGTACTTTCAATTTTTTCACTTATACACTTGCATCATACCAATATCACACTGTTACATTACCTAACTTCAGAAAGGAATGTTTAGTTACCTACCATGAATCCTATTATACAGAAACACGATGTGAATGTGTCTCGTGAACAAGAAAAGAACTTTACAACCCCCCCCAAACCTACAAACATCAGAAAGATATCGCTTTCCTTAGCTTTTCACACAACGTTCTCAGACATCCATGTCTGCTGCAGCAGCTGCAGAGAAGTTAACGTAAAACTTAACCAGTCCCAGATAAAAAGGCAAAAAAATACTGCATTATTAAGTATTAGAGAAAAAAGATGTTTATACACAATCGAGTCGCTTGTGGTTTATTATTTACAATCCATCCACTCCGCTCACTGCTGCTTGTTAACCGTTGGAATTTTGAACTTCCAATTTGTGTCACTTTCATTCCCTCCAATAGAGTTGTCAGACAAGCACTGTGCTACACGAAGCTGATGTCATCATGCATGGCCCTATATGCTGGCATTGCGTGGTGACATCAGCCATAAAGTTGTAAAAAAAAAAAAAAAAAAAACTAAAAAATCGGAAATTAAAAGGGCCACTCAGGAATTTGTGGCACCCAATTATTTTGATCTCAAAACCAGTAAATACCAAGGAACACAGTACAGTTGAGAGGTATGAGCATTGTCAATATTTTGTCTTGTGTTAAATGCATGGCCACCAATTATGCATGTTTGGACATTCCTATGTAGATCCATCCTGTAACAGTACATTCAAGAAATGATGAATTATTGGAAGGTTTGGTAGAATATTTTAACAGTAATTCACCAGTCCTTGGGCAGCTTCACTTACAGTAATTTCTGAGGCTTGGGCTTCTTTAGCTTAGGTTCCATCTTGCCTTTTGGTTCATTTAGGTACTATTTGTTACGTACATGTCTACAGTAGAAAATCTCCCTTGAAAAAAAAAAATCACATTTATTTTTTATAGTACTATCTGTTTGTTCAGGACCATTCACAGATTATTTATGTGATTTAGTTCATGTCTGCTTGTCGCCAGGATACCATCAAGGTAATCCTTCTTGCTGGAAATTCCCTTTAGTACCTGATCCAATGCCTCCTGTCAAATAATGGGCAAATTGCACTCCACATAGTAATTTGCTATAGTGAAATAAGCCCATGTACATGTTTATTGTTGAGCACAAGTAAACATGGCTGGTAATGAGTCAAAAGAAAAAAAAAAGTACATGAGCTAAGTGCAAGCAGCTTGCAGCGCAGCCAAACTGTTTGCACTCAGTATCCTAGATGACATAACAGAAGAGTTCAGAAATCCCAGAAAGCAGTGGCAAGCCACAGATCTGGCAGCCATCTGGCACAGTAGTGCACACTAAGATTTCTGGTGCACTGTCTGACCGTTGTATGCATAATGATCACAAAACACATTTGGAAACTGCTGAGGTTGCCCTACGTGGCTGCAAAGGTTTTCAGAACTACAGTTCCATAGTTTTATTCTCGATAACATAAGAATCCTCCTACAGCTGTATTGCAAGCTCTTGTGCTTGCTGAGCCCTCAGAAGACTGGGGAGGGAGGTTGGCATAATGGCTAAGGTGTTTGCCTTATAGATACAAGGTGCAGAGTTTGATTTTCACATGGGGTAATTGGCTTGGCTTGGCTTAAAATGGCCACAAGGGCAGTTAGCCTAGTACTAATCTATGAATCTGAGACTATGGCATTGAGTTGCTTGGGACAATGGCACACTGATATAGAGAGAAGATCACCTGCACTGTGCTACCTTTATGCTTAGTACAACTTACTAAGCCCCTTCATTAATCGCTCATCAGGACTGTGTTTGGAGCTGAGCCCAGTTTTTGAACTGCAAGTTGCAGTTAAACATACCCAGGGGGTAGCTAAGCACAAACTAATGCTAAACTGCTCTTTCTACTTTTTGAATCATACAAGTCAACATTCTATATTAACTTCCCGCCAAGCCATGCTGACCCACATTGTTTACACACATGTAGGTCTGTCATTGTGTTTTACCATTGTGTGTCACTTCTGCCCTGATTGTAGCTTCATTAAGCACAGTATGCATTTTTAATGACACTTGACTTTTCAGTAGTAAGTGGCATGCCTATAAAGGTTTTCTTCTGCACTCAGTCTTCACAGTGGCTTGTATTACATTAATACCATCATTAGGAAAAACATTAAAATGAACAGCTACTGGGCTAATTTGCATTATTTTTAACAATATGTCTTCTGTGGTCTCTAAGCCTAATGTGTAAATACCTAATAGCTTCCACAATACATTGCTTCATAAGGACACTTTATTGCATATACATAGCATTTTTTAATTACAACAAAACGTACCCTTTGAAAATGTAGTAGCAATGTTGTAATAAGTAGAATACGAACCAGAGCAGTAAGTACCCCTCTTGTTCTTTTCTAAGTATCGTAATCTCACATCAGACCTGATAAATTGGCTATTGATAAATAGTATCAGAAATAATTCTTCCTCTGATATAGGCAAAAATAAACCTCTATGGTATAATAAATAGGCATGATTGTGATGTTAAAAACATTTTGTTAAGCAAAGAAAATGTGTTTGTTTGGAAATATGGTACCCTAAAACTCCATTAGTTACACAGGGAAATTAATTGGAGATTATTTCTGTAGTACATGTTGATTTCTAATTGGCTGCTTAATTACACGAGTATTGCTAAGGAATGGTATTTGTTTTGCTTTTAGTCATTATGTGGTCTTGATATGCTTTTAAGGTGTCACTGCTGAGGCAGTACAGACTTTCATTTTAATAAACTTTTACTTGTGATTTGTACTCATTGCTGTTTTTGTACTTTTGAAGTTGTTTGCAATGTGTAAAATAATTACAGTTATCAAAAATTTTAACTTTGTTATGGTACTATGCATCCAATATATGATATAAACAAGGTATCTAAAAAACTGTTGCAGATAAAACAAGACTATTGAAAGAAGTAGAGCCAGAAGGGAGAGTGATGTTATATGCTAGAGTAAATGTAATACTATTTCTAGTAAAGTGAAATACACTAAGACGGCAAAAACTTGTGTTGAATTACTTGTTAGACTGAATGTTAAATTTGTGCAGTTATGTGTTTCTACTCAGAAATAGTTCATTCAAGAAGTTACTAGTTAATAACCCTCAGGTTTTTGCTATAGATTTTCAGGAAATATTTTTATTTATTTATTTGTATTCTACCAGCAATACATAGCACTGATCAAATTCTAAATTTCCTACCAATCGGGATGATTTTTTTTCCTGTCATTAGTGGAAAATGTATGAAAAGTAAGTCAGGAAATTGAGGGTTAATTCATTGAAGGCTTTGTTTAAACTCCACCAAGCCTTTATTAAAAAGAAAGATATTTATGTCATAATCCATTGTTTAGCTTTACTATCTAATGCTATGCAAAATGAGTGGGCCAGTAACTGTGAAATAAGAATTGTCCATTTCACTAAAAAACAAATAATATTTCAGAGAGCAAACTGATTGTGTTAATCACAGTTCTCTGAAATGCAATTTACTGGATGGAATTTATTGAGAAAACATTCCATTGTGACCTGCAATTGCAGAATTAGCTCTGACCATAGGGTTTAGTATTTAACAAAAGGGGAACACAGAAACTGCCTGTACCACATGTCCTGTCTTGTCAGTTTTTGGAATGTTTTTTTTTTCTTTTGTAGCAGTCTGATATTAACTATTTTTTTTCATTGATTTGTTATTTTGCATGTGTGGTTTCACAAAGCATGTCAGGTAGTATGGCAGAAAGTCACACACAGACACAGACAGTGATGTCCTTCTGTTCATCTGTTGCAGTATTCTTAACATGAGGCAGTTCGACACCATAGACAATCTGATGTCAGCCAGTATACAAAAGTCTCTCACTACTGTAAGATGCGTAGTACGTTGCACATAGGCTGCTCTCGTACGTGGGCCGTAAAAGTGACACACACATGCACCTACCTCAGAACTTCTCGGCTGCCAGTCCGAACACCACCTTTGTCAGTGTGTTTGCCAAGCCATTAGCTGTGTTTTAGCAAATTTCTCAGATAAGTGCCCCGTTGGCGAAATCTTGTTTCTTTTGCTACTGTTTTGTGGTAGGGTTCATGTCATCCAAACAAGGCAAATACCAGTGTGGAAAACAAATTCCACATAAAGACAGTAGACTTCTTCAGTGTTTGTTCTGCCTAGGACCTACCCACTACCACAAATCCTGTTCCATTTGCCAGGCCTTTGTGCCCAAGACCCTAAGAAGTAGACTTTCCTGCTTGGCCATTTACTTGGAAAACCAGCACTTAAAGTTACTGGCTGACAGTGTGATGGAGGGATCTTTGGGGCCCAAAGTTAAATTGGTCGCTAAGTGGAAGGCCAAAAAACTGAGGCCTGAAGCTTTTGCTGCTTCTTTTACTATGGACGTCTCTCCTGAGGCAGATGAGTGCCAGGAGATACATGTGGTTCCTGGTTCCGGATTACAGGCCAAGCCAGATGTTGAGGCCACCTTGGACCCGACCACAGGCATGTCCTCAGACTGAGCAGGCATGCATCTCGGATGTACAGGGGAACTGAGGCTCGTGATAACCGAAGACCCTAAGGGGATAGCTCAAATCCTGGTGCAGGAGGAAATTCACTCGGATATTATTGAGTGTAGGCCTACATCCAGGCCTCCTACATTATATAGGGCAGACCTGCATCAAAAGAAGAAGCAGAAAACTAAACATCTGTCCCCTCCAAAGGAACCTCACAGTGATTGGGAACAATTCGCCCAAGGCCTTTTCAAGGTCATGATGGCCAAGCCCCCCTCGGATGTTTCAGTCCCTACTCCACCCTGCACGGGGAAGGGGTTTCTTCAGATGAAGAGGCATCCTCAAAAGAGAAATATCTGGCCTGCTCGTCACAGATCCCTTCTCCTCTAGACTACACTTTCCCAAAGGGGGATTCCAGTGGAACTGACTCACCCATGGAAGGACTCTCTTTTGGTGAGACCCTAATCAAAATGAGACATAATTTCAAATGGGAATAGCACTTGGGTATCTGAAGTACAAAAGAGATACTGCAACCTTCTACAGGTGGAATCACCCAGTCCTTCAGCTATCCCTCCTGCATTACCTGTTTTTCTAGATGCCTTTTCCTCTGCCTCCCAGGCCTTCCGTTCCTAGCCTCCTGCCCCTAAGAAGTCTGACCAATTTTACAAGGTATCGGAGGACTGCAGGTTCCTGTTTAAATGGCATTCAACAGACCCATTGGTTATTGCAGTGTCTTCAGACAAACCATCCAGATTACTTCCTTCAACCTCTGTCCTTCCTTCAGATATGGACAGCAGGATCCTGGAAAGGCTGGCAATAAAGTGTACACTTCATTCACTGTGGCATTAATTACCAAACACACATGACTAAATCTGCCCTAGAGGTTTTGTCTCATCCCTGCCAGGTCATTTCTAATTTGCCTGACTCAGAGACTAAAACCTTGGCTGCATCCTTGCTTGGAGCATCTTCTCAGGTAGCCTGCCACTCCATCAAATGCAGCTATGATGCTGCGGAGGCTTCTGCCAGGGCAGCTGCCTCTGGCTGTGTCTTAAAGAGATTCTCCAAGTTAACACTCCAGCCCTAACCAGAGAACATTAAATCTAAGCTTATGGATGCCCCTTTGGACAACTCTGCATTGTTTGGCCCTGCAGCTGCTAATTTATTTAAATCTCTGCAGGAAAAGGGAAAGGAGTTGCAAGAACTGAAATGCATCTTTCTCTTCCCAGTGCCAAAATTTCAGCAAAATGACCCAGCAGAAACTGCTTTTTTACACAGGCACTCCCACCCTCTTCCACCTAAAACAAAAAAATGATTGTAGGAGGCCTCAGTGGTCTAGGGCTGTCCCTGCAACTCCGGGTCAGAAGTGGTCCTTTCCAAACAAGTCTGTTTTCCTCTGACTGCCCAAACTACCTCACCCACATTCTGCTTTCCCAGCACCTCTCACAGTCTCTGCCAGTCTGAGAAAGCATTACTCAAAACTCTTGGATCCTCTGTGTCATTCAAAAAGGAGATACTTTCTGGTATTGGATTCCCTGCCTTCCTTCAGGGGCTTCCCTCAACCACCATAAGAACAACTACCCTTCTTTCCAGAGGTATGGAAACAAGGGACTATTCACGATGTTCCTCAAGACCAATTAAGAAGAGATTTCTACTCCAGAATGTTCCTAGTACCCAGAAAGGATGGCCCTTGGTGACCCATTTTGGATCTGTCTCATCTCAACACCTTCCTGAAGGTACCCATCTTCCGTGTGTTAACTCTCCAAACCTTGTTCTCTCTTATTCTGCCACAAGCCTTCTTGGCCACTTTGGACATCAAAGATGCATATCTACACTTTCCCATCCACCCCAACTGCAGGAAGTTCTTATGTTTCTCTGTGGCTTTCTGGCATTTTCAGTTCTCTGCCTTGCCCTTTGGATTTTTCACTTCAACAAGGGGATTTACAAAATGTCCAGCCCCAGTGATTGCCTACTGCAACCTTCAGGGCATCCATGTTTTTCCTTATCTGGACGATCTCCTCTTTATTGTAACCTCCCCAGAAATCCTAGAGCAAAATATCCTTCTTGCCATTTCTCTTCTACATGTCTGGGATTCACCATAAACTACAAAAAAATCTGTTCTCTTCCCCTCTCAGGATCACATCTTCCTGGGGTGCAGAATTCAGATAGACCTCATGAGAGTCTCTCTTCCTCCTCAGAAGGCTCAGGGCCTCACGTCTTACTTCAAAAACCTTCTGCCTCTTCACCACATCTCAGCTGGAGAATTCCTCAGGGTTTTGGGATTCATGGCATCCACTATACCAATGCTACCTTTGGCAAAACTTCATATGAGAAAACTGCAGTGGTTCCTTATAGGTTCATAGGTGTTTACTAGGCTAACGACTACAAGGGCCTTTTTAAACCTAGCCATGTATCCCAAATCTATGACAAGTTCTGATACCCCTGATAAGTGTAAGCAGGGGCTTGGAAGATGAAACATTTACAAACTAGGGCCTGGAAGGTGAGCCATTTACAGGTTGCCTGTGTCCATTAGAGATGTAGGTGCCTAACCAGGGATGAATTTCCTGTTACTTATTCAGTTGTCCAGGTTGCACTTGAATTAGATTAGGGAGGAACTCTGCTTCACATGGATGGGAAGCCTATTCCAGAGACAGAGTAATCTCTGGGATACATACCTGTCTCTCCAGCAGGTCCTATCTATATCACAGGCAAGGTTAAAGTCTTTAGAGTGGGTAATTCTGGTGCTGTTTGTTTTGCGGATATGCAGGAGGTCCTGAAGTCAATTTGGATGCAGCATTCGCATCCTAAGGACTTTCCAATTCCTCACATCCCCTGTCTGAAGAGGGAACTACAGTGGTGGATCCAACAAGTGTCCCTCAACCCAGGACTCCCCTTGCCCCCTCTGCTAGTAGTCCAAGAGCTGTTCACAGGTGCTTCAGCTGTAGGCTGGGGGACAGATTTTGGAAACTTGAAAGCTCAAGGGGTATATTCATCTGGCAACAAAGAGAACACATCAGTGTAAGGGAGATGGGGGGGGGGTGCTACTGCTAGCCATTCAGACCTTTCATCCTGTCTTCCTCCCAGGACCTTTAAAAATGTTCACAGACAATATGACAGTCCTATGGTATGTAAACAAGCAGGGGGGAACTAAATCCTACATACTGTGTAGGCTAGCACTCCAGGTTTGGGAGCCAGCAGTCCTATATCAGGTGACTCTTCAAGCAGTGTACATTCCATCCAATTAAAATTGTGTCAGACACCTTTTGCAGGTCCCTAACATAGTCCCAAGAATGGATGCATCAAAGGGACGTGTTTCTGGACATTGTACACCAGTGGGGTCTACCTCAAGTAGATCTCTTTGCCTCTCCCTCTGGTCTGGAAGGTGGATGCCCTTTTGTTCTCTTGGAAGGAGATGTTTCTGTATGCATTTCCCCCATTCCGATCATTCTGAAAGTCCTGTTCAAAATTCAGCAAAACAAAGAGAAAATCTTGCTGGTGACGGCCAAAACAGCATTAGTTCTCTCTTCTCTTGTATTTAGGCAAGGGCAATCACCACCAGTTACCTCACAGGCTCTGTAACTATACTCTCATCCATTCCCACTTGTCCACCCTCTAGTTGACTCTGTGGGTAATAAGGTTTTAATTCCTTTTAGACACCTGTTCTCTGAGGGCCTGCTAAAGATCCTGCAGGAGGCCAAGAAACCCAATACCAGAAAATCCTAACTATCCAAGTGGAAAAGATTTTCACTTTGATATCTTTCACGAAACCAGGATCCACTGTCAGTGGAAGTCCTCTTGGTTCTGTCCTATTTATGTGAATTGCTCAATGCGGGCTTGGCATACTCTTCAGTAAAAGCCCATATGTCAGCTATTTCCGCCTGTCTTACTCTGTACCCCGCCCCCAGCTAGCAGATTTGAGGCTAGTGAGAAGGTGTTTCACACCCTGGATGTGCACAGGCAACTTAGATTTTACTTAGATACGACCAAATCTATTAGGAAATCAGACCAGCTTTTTGTCTCTTATCCCAGTTTCAGACACCGTTTTAAACAGTATTTGTGGTCATTAACATTTTTGCTCCGATAACTTTCTGTTCATCAGCTGTTTGAAATTTCCTGTACAAGGATTCATGTTTTTGTATGTTTTATCATCAGTGCATAATTTTAAATAAAGTATTTTAATATTCAGCTATAAAATCTATGGGTTTGCTGACTGTTGAAGTATATAAGAACAATTATGCAGAATCAGTGAAACATAACTATTGCTATCTATCTCTGAAGGAGAACTACTTATTAAAATCTAATATGATATGTTTAGCTTACTTTAAGAATGTTCAGTTATTCTGACCATGGAGTACCAGACTGATCAGGCTGGTAGCAGCATGATGCCACAGGAGCAGGAAAAGATGAATTATCCCATCCTTGAATCACTGGGTGTATGTGTGTGTGTGTGTGTGTGTGTGTGTGTGTGTGTGTGTGTGTGTGTGTGTGTGTGTAAACAGTACAAGCCAGGATTTGCTTACTGTTAGTAACATAACATGACAAGGCAATGAGATGAGAGTGAAGAGGGTGGTTTCCTGGAAAGCCAGTGGCCGTAACTTTGCTCTATAGCTATAGTCTTGAGTTTATCCGGGTGTGACAGGTTCTGGTCAAAGCACATATCCCAAGACTGAAGTACACATTTGTCATACTGTTCTAAGGCCATCCTTGACCATAAATCATATGTATTCTAATTTCTTTGCTAGATAACATGTTTTTCAACTGTATGTATAATTGTTTTATTTTTACAGGAGTCAGAACAAGTAAAGAATGTATTTCAGCTGTTATACAATGGCTATATGTGAGTTAGGCAGAGAGTTTCTCTTGAATCAGGTTTGATATTGGGAGGAAAGACTTGGGTATCAAATGCTCAGCTCAGGAATGAGAACTTCTGAGCATAACTCCCACCCAATGAAGATATAATAACTGTTACATGCAGAACTGAAAATGTCAATTTTTATTTGTTTGTTTTTTCCTTAGTTGTGCACGTAATGTGCGTAAGGAGTGGCATACATATGAATCAAAAGCTGCATGCAAGTCTGATTCTGTTATTTGATAAAAACTATAATGGTAGTTCACACTGAACTAACAATAGATTGTCGACGGTAGAGGAACTGTTTGCATTCAAAATGAAAAAAAATGTTTTTTTTTTCTGCTTTCTTTTAAAGACATGCAGTAGGTGGATTGGACACTAAATTGGCCATTGGTATGAGTGTGCATGCGAGTATATGGTGTGGATGAACTACCATGTCTGGGCTACCCACCTGGCGATGTAAACCTTGGCTCTACATGATTGTCACTGTTGAAGTGACACCCTGACCCCATGTGCAAAAATGGGAAAAGGGGTTGTGGATGGATGGATGGATTCTGCTTTCCTTTGCTGATAATTGTGTATTCATGTTCCTTTTCCATCTCTGTTGTAGTTTTCTTTCCATGTTTCCATTTTTCTTGAAGGTACAGAAATGAAAATAAATTGAGAAACACCTAGCATTCTTTTAAACTGTCTAGGTGTAGGGGGCTATGGTATTTTAAAACCGAATATTGGAGCAGGCAGTTGTGTATTCTGAGCACATAACTGACCCAGGAGTTATGCAGTTTGAACCTCATGGATCAAATGTGCTTTTTGAGCCTTTTGCGTAACTTAATTAGATATTGTAACTCCCAGCTCAGTATAATAAAATAAAAACACAATATATTCATTCCTTTGTGTTCATTGCATATGATGCTGTCTGATACTTTGTACACATCACTGAATAGAGGACTGTGTGGAGCAGTAGGTGAATATAGTTGTATATGTTGTCTATAATACAACAACATCACTGTAAACCTGCAGATAATTGTCAGTATGCACTTGAGTCAGGCTTTGAAATTATTCCGTCTCCTGCTGTGTTGTTATAAGGCCACAGCAGAGCAAATGGTGGAACTCTCATCCCTTACTGGTGCAATGAATTTCTAGGATTGTTTATCAGGTAATGTATAGTTTCACCAGCCAACAACTGGCATAGGTTTGCATAGTCACCTCTTCTTTACCATATAGTTCAGTGGGTATGGCAGTGTTGTGTGGGAAGGGACTTTGGTTATGGGTGCCACCCACAACAGCAGGAGCTTATCATTTGACTGGGGCAGTAACTGTAGAAGTGAACTTAGTTATCTATAGCTACAAGTCCTGATTTTTTTGTATAAAGCTGTTGTGCAATGTACTTGCAGTGTTTCTGTCAGTTGTGACTAGAAATCCCTGATGTACAATTTTCTCATGATGGAATGTCTGTCAATCTCCTCATGAAATATACTAATGCTGACTTAATGGTTCATCAGTAACTATAGACTTCTCCATACTACAAAGAGCTCATTTTACTGTGAATACAGTTTTGGTATATTTTGCTCAATTTGTAGCTTATAATGTACTGACTGGAAAGAAAGTAATACTTTCACTTTGGCGCAGGTATAATCTGTTTCCTTGATGGCATTCCTTACTACACAAATAGTTTTTTTCATAAAGAATCTAATGAAATGGGTTTTAGGTAGTATACAAAAAGTATTTTAAAACTAAAGTGCCTCTGTGTAAATGTGGCCAAATCATAATAATAGATGTCACATTTTGTACTGGCATTTGCATTATTTTTAGACTGAGTAAAGATTAATATTCTGTGAAAAATAACACCTGTTATATAACAGCATGTGTTTGTCCAGAAAAGGAAAAACAAACAGAAACATTTTAATAATTTATGATTAACTAGACTAGACCAAGGTCAGTATTTTCAGAAAAGTTACAATTTCAAATTTTTCACAGCTAAATTTATGCCACACTATCATATATTTATATGATTTATACTTTGTGTATTTGTATGTTTTTCTGGACCACATTTATTCAACAGTAAGTTGGTACAAAATATGGTTTGTATTTATAGTTTCTTGTACCAAGCTTATTCGTTTGTGTTTTGTATATAAGTGATGAAAACACAAATGTTCATCTGTTTTTAAAATTAAGCTATGACTTAAGTATTAACTTGTAAATTTGTACCTAGTAAACTGGCTTCTATGTCAGAGATTTGCATAAAATCTTCAAAGCACATTATCAGAGACACTGTTATTGGTTTACTATGATTCATAGCTCACTTGCACACATTCTGAGGTCCAGTGGTTCTGCAGGGATTTCTTCCATGGTAGACAGCCATGATACTTCAGAATTTTAGCACTAGTTTATTTAGTGTAGAGTAACATTGCTCACAAACATATGTAACTTTTGTAAAAATTATAATGTTTTCTTAAGCTTGTCTTTTTAGTGATTTGAACAAATTGTTCTGAATGTATTTTATAAGAGCATTAAGAAATAAGTTATCATAAGAACTTTCCTATCTACTATGGATTTTTTTTAATGTTGATTTCATCTTTTTTTCCCATTCTGAATAAGTTTGAACTACAAGTTATGTAGCTTATTTATGACATCTTTTATAACTGGATTTGAACATACTAGCTGTTATTTTATACAGGTGTTAAGCTCCTGCACAGAATTAATATTTGACTAGGTCACTGTGCGAAGAACCATAAAGAAAATCAAACATGAATTAGGCAGGAGGTAGTGGCTGCATACCAAAGTAAAAACAGCATAAGGGAAGAGAGCTATGCTGCTTTACAGCAGGAGAAGTGCTACAGCAGTGCACATGGCCATCATGATGGCTGTCACAGCCAAGGTACCCATGCCAGGTCAATGTGCAAGCACATGCCTAATGCAGTGGTGGTATAGCTGGAACTAGTTCCCATCCAGCAAAAGAAATACACGTATGTGTACATGTGTGTGTGTGTCTGTGAGTGTGTGTGTCTGTGAGTGTGTGTGTCTGTGAGTGTGTGTGTCTGTGAGTGTGTGTGTGTGTGTGTATCTGTGTGTGTGTGTGTGTGTGTGTGTGTGTGTATCTGTGTGTGTGTGTGTCTGTGTGTGCAGAGCACAATGGCAACCCTATTCACCATGCAAATTGGAAGGAAATGAGGTATATAGGAAGGCTGGATAAGGCAGAACAACAAACAGATGTAATCACAGAAGGGTAATCATAAGGTATGATGGATAGGAAGGTAGTTTTTATTTTTGTTTTCTTGCTTTTTTGGGGGAACCCTTTTTGCACATTTGAAAAAAAAAGGATGGGTGAGGACAACTGTGGATGAAGAGGGAGGAGTATAGGAAGTGGTGCTGACAAGCAGTCTTATTACATTGACAAACAGATGGGTGAGTATGCATACAAAAGGTGGAGGGACTATGGTGGACACATACAGACAATGGATGGGCAGTTGTTACTGGGGATGTTTGAACAATGAACTAGGAATGGGGAACAAGACATAAGGGAGGGAATACACCATAATGGATAGAGTGGGCTCCTGACATGCTTGACTAACAGACTGGCTCAGATGGCAACAGACTGAGGTATCTGCATTATGGTGGCCAATGGTATGAACCAGTTGCTTCTCCAGAGGTCTGATAGACAGGGCCTTCTAGTCCCATGACACCACTAGCTGGTCCGGAAGGCATTCTGTGTTTGCACTACAGGTGTCCAGCTGAATGTGTCTCATCAGTGACTGACCTCTGCGTGTCTTGCTGGGAGACTGTCCTGTCTTCACCAGCAGAAGAACCCATTCCTCCTGAGAGTCAGAGATAGATAGCACTGTCCACCTTGGGTCAGATTCAGCAGCTAGCATTAGTCAGGGTTGTCAGACTTAAGCATCCTGTACCACAAATGGACTTGCAATAGGTGATAGGGTCTTGCAGAAGGATGTCAGCATGGGGAAACAAAGCATGGAAAAAATATGTACTGCTATGTATGCAAGTATAACCTGAGCATTGGCTAGGTTGGTTGGCACCCTCTGTAGTGCTTCTATTTGGTGCTGTCTGAGGCCAGTGTTGAGGACCAAAAGAAGGAAAAAGAAAATGGTTCTGTTGTACTCAGATTTGCTCAACTGTGTTCCTTATTACACTCACTGTTATTTAAGTGGTGATTTGTGAATTTGGCTGTTTAATTGTTTTACCACTGTTCCTTCAGGGACACAAAAGGAACCAATCAACACTGGACAAAAGTATCAGTTGTTTCATGTAATTATCTAACTGCTTGCATCTGGGGCAGCTGTTCGTATTACACTGTCCTTATAGATGTGTGTATAACAGTTTAGATAGCAGGAGACAATGGCTCTTAAAATACAATGTTTACAGTAAACTTTTGCTGCATTGATGAAGTATGTATGGAGTGATGCTATTTCAGGTCTTTACTTATGTCTTCCTTGCTCACCAGAAGGGGAGATGTCAGTGGCATCACATTTGCACCACCTCGTATCAGGTATCTACTTTCTTAAAAGGGCTACCATACTGGATCACCAGGTACTCCCAAAAGTTCCTGTGCATGAAACTCTTGCTTACACCATGCTGGTTTCCTTCATTCCCCAGTTCTTGAAGAAGGCATGGTCACTCAGTTCAACTGAGGAGCAAAAAAGTAACCCTGTGCACATTGTTGCATGTTCATAAGTTAGAGCTGTTCAGCAGGGCTGCTTTAATTGTCAAGCTTTCACTGCAAACAGATACATCACTATACCCATACTGAACATGTGTGTGGCTTGCTGTGGTCTTTGTGGATAGTTCAGTGCACAGTGGTACAAGTTCAGAGACATCATTGCAGAGTAACATCATTAGTATAATCTCCACATCATTTGTTATTCTATTAGCACAATATAAAGTACTGTGGCCATCTTGAAAAACATTGCTTACAGGAACTGGAGAGGAAAATTCAGGGAAGCAGCTATTTCAGAGGCATAAGGAATAACATCCCACTAGAATGTACTGCACTATTATGGGGCTTGTGAAGTCTGTAAGAGAGTGTGGGAACCAAGTTGTGTTGTTTATACTCAGGGAATGTGAAGGCCAGATGGTGTTGTTTTTGCAAGTTGGACATATAAAGGGACATAGTACATGGGATAAAGGGGCATACTACAAGGGCAGGTGTGGCAAGTAGCAAATGCTGAGGGATTCACAAGTATCACACTTTGCAGTGGGTATGGATGTGGATGTCACCCAAATGTCTGCCTGTATGGGGCTGTCCTTTCCCTGCAGTGACATCCCTACCCCTTTCCTGGAGGGTGTGTTCTCTGAATCCCCATAGTCTCCCATAATAACAGTTAGCTATACCCTTGAATTCCATGGCCATATGCCACATTGTAGTCTTGCAGTCATCTGTCACCATATTTCCTTGCACCTGTGTAGGTGATGAAGACTATGTGCTGTCCACTTCATAATCTGTATAGGCATGCTGTTGCACAATGATGCCAGTCCATATGCTGGTCTGAATTGCCTGGGTTCAAGGCATGGCACCACATGTAATAATGCCAGCGCCATCTTCAGTGCTAGTTTTACTACTTATGAAGCTGTTTGCACCATGGGTCTAGTCATCTGCACCATTGATCTCAGTGCACATGGCTACTCATCACCATCTTTTTATATGTCTGTGAATTGGTTTGCCATCTTGAGCATCTGCATTTATGTATTTTGAGTACATTTGTGTAGTGTCTCTACACATAATCATTCACTCTTTAGTGTGCACTGCATGTTGCATTAGTTTGACTGATAACTGTCTTGGCATTTGGGGGAGCAGCTGTTCATGGAGATAGATCACCTATGTGGACTGCTTGCAGAGGCAGGGTGTTGCATAAAGAAACAGCCGGAGCACACTGGTTTAACATACATAAATGGGTTCATCACTGCAACACTGCCATCGGCTATTTCTAGGTGTACATGTTGTTCTGGCAGCAGGCATTACATGATGCAAGTGAGGGTCTGTACAAGATCCTCATAGGGGAGTGGTAAGCATGAAAAACTGAAGGGTGCAGGTCTATATTTGTAGATTATGTCAACTTTATTAGAATTGAGGGTTGGAGCAATGAAGGTGCTCAATACAGTCTAGGATGGTGTACAGGTGGTAGTGCCTTGAGGAAGTACTTATGGTTTACATACTATGATTAGTGCGACAGGATGCCATTTAAGAGGCAGGCTCTGGCTTGTCTACTCTTTTAGGTGATGTAGCTGGTGTCCCGAGCAGCAGAGCTTCCCTCCATCGGCCATTTAGGTTCTACTCTAGCTGTAACATTCATAGTCCAGTGTTGGGCTATTTCAGTAATACCTTCAGCTGGTGATGCCACACCTCTCTTTTGTTGTTGATGCAGGGCACATCCAACTAGGGAGCTTTGTTAAGGCACACTCCAAATTCAGAAGGGAAAAGAAGGTAGTAGCACATTCACCTCTTTCACATGGGAGGTGTACTTGTTAGGCCTGTCCTGCGCTTAATGGTATCCACAAAGGTAGTGAGTTAGGCCTGTCCTGCACATAATAGTATCCACAAAGGTAGTGAGTTCCCTGACAGTATCCGACATTGCCACTGCAGTGCTCAACAATGCAGAAATATGATGATCCCCATGGATAAAAAGTCAGACCCATCATTATTTGAACTAGACTGTAAACATAACAGCTGTGTCATACTGGGTTACCGGGTGGTTATGCTTCAGCTTCCTACAAATGGTTTGTGCTTAATGGAGGTGGCAGCTCTTCCAAACAGCCAGTGAGACTGCTTTTCATGCTGGTGTGATTTCCAGCTTCTCAAGGTCAAACAGTATATACTTTAGACTCACTATGTGACTCCTTCCAGGGCTATATTCTTGCACATAGTCACCATCCTGTTGGCCATCAGGCAATGTATAAAGAGGGCAATGCACTTCTGGTACCTGCTCCATTCATTCCATGAAGGGTGTACAACTGCCTGCCCACATTGTCCTTGGTAGAGTATTTCCAGCCCACAAACAGCATAGGCATTGTACACTCATCCTCAACATTACTAGTATTAGTCAGGAGTAGGATGACACTGTCTTTGACCATGCTTTGGCGATACCACACATTAAAAGGACCACTGCACGGTGGAGACATCTTAGTGGAAATATCTACCAAAATTGTTGGCACCTGCCTTGCCCTAGTGTCCTATGTCTGTGTAAGTGACCGGTGGAGAGTGGCATGGCATGGCAGATTCCACACAGCTTCATCATTTACCCTTGCTACTTTGTGCAGGATTATGTGGCTGGGTATGTTCATTGTATTCATTATGCCTTCATCCATTTCAGTTTTCAGAGCCACTCCTGCTGGGACTGTGGTGTCAGGGGCATGTTGTGGGGT
This sequence comes from Protopterus annectens, assembly GCF_019279795.1. Taxonomy (NCBI): domain Eukaryota; kingdom Metazoa; phylum Chordata; order Ceratodontiformes; family Protopteridae; genus Protopterus; species Protopterus annectens. Next base: position 630,982,533 of record NC_056726.1, on the reverse strand, counting down.
GTGGACTTCAGCAGTTGTTGTTCATCTGGCTGGATACAGACTATTGTCCTACCTTGCCATGTTTTCTAACAAATGTATACACATGCCCAATTGTTGCACATGAAGGTGGTACTTTTCATACAGGATATGTGCCTGTCCATCACTAGTTTGGGTTTCCCCCTTAGGCTTGTAATTGTACTGTACATATATCCCAGTATGCCTGGAGCATACTTTCTGTATACCTGATCACAGGCTGCTGCATTATTGCATGGTATGTCTGCCTCCATGATTGCTTGCTTGCTTGTGGGCCTCCTAAGATGATTAATATTTTCTGTAGATGCTGCCTATATGCTTGTGTTTGCATGTTGTTAGGGGTTGTGGAGTATTGCGTTTTGCTAGTGTTAGTAGAACATTTGCTACCATTTGTCTAAGAGGATGTTTTTTTCAGAAGCTTGACATGCCATGCTGTTGTACCTAGCCCCTTCATCTGATGAGCACTTTTCCTTTGACCTCCCAGCCAGATTCAGTTTTGACCATTATGCAGCAAAATTGCCTGAGGCTTACAATCGCCCCCACCCTGTGCATGGACACTGTATCTGATTATTTGCTTATTGCAATTTGCTAACTAACTGTAATTCCCAGCCATGGTATCTATGCTCTAGAACTGTTTTCATACTGTATATCTTGAATTTATTTATCAGTATTTTATCACGTAAAACAGATGTATGTTTGTGTTATGTAGGCACTACAAATAAGCTGTCTTAAGAGTAAAAAATCATTTTACTTTCTGTTATTTTATATGGCATCCAGCTATAACTTCCATCAAATATAACATTGCATGATTGTCAGTTAGCACATCCCCTTACTTACACACACGTGCATTTGCACTCCCTCTAGAAATGCTTTATTGATATTTTTGTTAGCCTTGGTCTCTAATACCGATTACATACCAGTCCTAATTCTGTTTTAATTTATATAATGGCATCTCCACACCATCAAATGTGTCTTCTTTTGGTGCTTATTAAGTGATTCTTTTCTGTTCCCTGATTAAAGTCTTTATACATTATAATAAGTTTGCATTTGTCTTAGATCCTCAGATGCTTTGTCTGCTGTAGTATTGATAACATCTTTATTCTTGCTAAGTACTGCCTGCTGTGTTTATTCATTAATTACATCCCTTTCCTTAGTGTGCAGCTGCAGTCCAGGATCCAATTAGTGTCCCAAACAGAAGTAAAGAGTGCAATAATTCATGGAGAAGAATAAAAGGAAATATATGTCAGCAGGTCATCATATGGGTTCACTGAGGCCTCTGTCCCAGGCATTTTGCTTTTCACTGTCTTCATTAGTGATTCTGGTAAAGATATGTCACTTTGCTTTCCATGCTGATTATGTGCAGCTGCGAAGCAACATACATACTGAAAGTCAATCAGAAACATTCAGAATAATCTTAAGGAAGCTTAAGTGATGAATGATATTTTGACTGTATTGCAGAGAAATGTAATGAAAGCCAGACTGTTGGTCTAGTAGGTGGGCTTGTACTTGTAGTTTCTATACCTCATATTTACTGGGGGATCAGCTGGGGGGGGGGGGTGCAGATAAATATTAATAAGGAACAAAACAAGCCGCAAAATTCAGCTGAACATTCCAAACCCGAACCACAGGAACTGGACTGTGAAAATACTGTCTTAAAAAATTTCACATTTATTTAATCCACATTAAATGCTTTCGTCCCACAAAGGAACTTCAGAATGAAAAAAAGAGAGCAGATACATAGGCACCTTATATACTTTTGAAACACCTCCTACTTAATTGAACAAGGATGAACCATTAAAATTTAAAGGTAAAGTGATGAATACATTGATTACCTGTAAGGCAAATGCTGACTGAAAAAATCAAGAATGACTCATAAAACCAATGAAACTAGTTCACAATTTGAATAGTTTCAATCAGATAAAGACTGAAGCCACCAACATTAAACCTAAAACCAGAAACATTGACAGAAACAGAATAAGCTCATGTACTAAAAAAATAAATGTAAATAAATAAATGAATATTTACAAAGTATAGGACCAAGGCTACACTAAGCCATAAAACTCGACAATAGCAGAAACCAGTAATCAGTACTGTCATGGCATAATAGAAATAAAATTAAAAGTACAATAAAAAAATCACATACAAAAAGAAGCTTTGAGCCACAAGATGCTGCTAATAGCTACCATGTCATTAAGACCATGCCCATTGATAGAATTAAGTTTTACTCGCCACCTTAGTTCTTTGAGCTCCAAGAGGTCCTTCCAGGGGGCCCACAGCCATTGCTGTCCACATAGCCAATAACAAAAAATTTATAACTGTGATACTTGTTAAACTTAATATGTCTAAAAAGAGCTTTCTGCTAATCCTTCTTGTCAATATCGTATTTATGCTGGCAAGTTCCAGTTCTAAGGGGGTTCACAATTTTTCCAGTATAGGAAAGCGGGACAAATCTGGCATTGTGCCATATACACAATACCAAAGCATGAGCAATAAAATCTCTGCTAAAGTAAGACATGATCTTAGCCTGCACTATTAAAAATAGAGCCCTCCTTAATAAATCCACATTGATTACAATGTCCACATTTCATCATGTAACAATTAAAAGTAGTGGACATTGTTTTTTCTATAAGAAGTTTAAATGATATGTCCTCCTTGCAAGCAATGCTAGGGGAGGGATCCCAGGACCTGAAACTGTTCACCAGCCATGGAAAAAGCATTCCAGTTTTTGGTAATCACATACTTAATGTCCGAAATGTCCAGATTAAATGTGAGAACTAGGGTCTTTCCATAGTTACCTGAAGTTGTTATTTGGGCATTACTACCAGTGCAAGACGCTCCTTTTTCGATCAAGGGAAAGAAAATAGACTGGTTGACTTTGAGTGTAACCTCTCCCATAATAACATTAAAAAGGTTAGGGGTAACCTTGTATCTCAAACATATATTTTTTAATTTAATACTCTCCTGGAGAAAAGTCTCTTGTTGTGAAATCATGCAGGCAACCCTAACCATCTAGCCCTTGACCAGTGCCTTTTGATGTAGAAGATGCCAACTGGAAAAGTGAAGCAAAAAGTCAGAATAATTTGGCTTCCTATAAATGCTGGATTCAAAACAGTAATTGTCTCTATTTTTAGAGATTGTAACATTTAGGAAGTTAATGTGGTCAACACAGTAGTTCAAGGTAAACCTGAGAAACTCAGTGTTGCTGTTCAAGTAACAAAAAAATGTATTGACCTTTTCAAGGCTACTAGTCCAAAAATGATGATGTCATCCGAGTAGCGGCCATCCAAACTCCACATATTGCTGTAAGAAGATTGAAAAATAAAGTTAAATTCCCAATGGGCCATCACTAGGTTGGTGAAGATCAGGGCACAGGTGGCCCCCATAGCTACCCCAGTACTTGGTCTAAAAAGCTGCCCCTCAAAGTAGATGAAATTGTTCACTAGGACAATTTCCATTAAGTCACTGAGTAGCTTTATCTTACCATGGTCCAGTGTACTTTGAAAATACAGATAGCCATAGAACCACTCTAGACCCAGATTGTGGGGAAAAACTGAAAAGAGGTCCTTGACATCCATGGTAACAAAATAATATCATCAGTGTATACGTTCCTAGAAACTGTTTTCAAAAAGTCCCATAAGTCTTTGTAGAGGTGTGCAATGTTGGTCACCACCTCTTTCAAATGGAAATCAGTATAACAGGCCAAGGAAGAAGTTTTTGAATTTTTAGCATTTACAACTGGGCGCAAAGGTGGATCATATATGTCCTTATGGACTTTTGGAATGCCGAATATGGTGGGGGTTTTAGGATCCATAACCCTTAAAAATTTGAAGTTGCTTTGTAAGATAAGGCCTTGTGTCAAAAAACTTTCAGTGTGATGTCATTTTTGTGATAGGCAATGTTCCTTTTGTTAATGGACACCTCTTCGTATGTGTCACCATAAAGCATATTAAACATTTTGTTAATGTAGTTGGTGTTCATAAGGACAAGGCCACCCCCCTTGTCAGGCTTCATAAGCCTAACTTCTCTATTTCTTATACTATTCCTCAACAGTGACTGTTCTTCCTTTTTAGATTGAATCTATCCCACGTCCTTTTGAAAAGCTATAAATGTCAAATGTCAGGCTTGCAAATTTTCTCAAAAAGGGTAATTATAATGTGCAATGGGGGGATTGAAATTACTAGGTTTGTGACACTTATTAGAGGTGTTGGGGCCCGACTTTTCCCTGTGGGCAATATATAGACTTAAGCTTACAGGTAAAAAGTTTTAAGTCAATAGTTACATGAGGTCTCCTGGAGGGTAGAAAGGTGAGACCTTTCTCAGTTAGGCCCATTTATAGTTAGCCCCAAAGTCATTATTATTGAACAGTTTGAAATTGTGTCTGAGGTTGAAGACAATTGACTCATTCATTGTCTCCTGTGACATCTCCCTCTGTTCGCCCTTCTCCTGCTGTTCCATTGATCCTGCCTTCCCTGTTGTAGGTTGTGCTGTAATCCGTGGAGATCAGAGAAAGAATCCAGAACAGAAGTGCTTAATGTGAATTAAATAAATATGAAGACTTTTAAGAGAGTATTTTTGCAGTCCAATTCCTGTGGTTTGAGTTTGAATTGTTCAGGTGAACTTTGCAGCTTGTTTTGTTCCTGTTAATTGTGGATGCTATGTCATCTTTTAATATAGTGGAGTGGGTAATGCTGTACTGTCTTCCCAGGAAAAAAAGTAGTTGTGCAAAATCTTACCATAACCATAGATGTCCTTCTTGTCTGTATGCTGCAGTATTCATAACATAAGGAAGTCCGCCTCCGGCTGACTCGTACATCTGGCCAGTATCCAAAAGTTTTAATGCTACTGCAACGTACGTGCTACACCGCACAACATAATGCGTATGTCAGCCATAAAGCGATGCCAGGTACAAAGTAAATGTCAGCACACACCTACCTCAGAACTGTATGCTGCCCAGCACCAGCCTGAAGTCCTAGTTGAGAAGCATATCAGCAGGTGAACTATGCAAGCATCAGAGGGAAGGCAGGGGGGAGATCAATACTGGAGCATGTAGAAGAGAAGGACATCTATGGTTATGGTAAGATTTTACACAATTATTCTATATCCTTCTATTCATATACTGTAGTATTCAAAACATAAGAGAGAATGCCAAAGCTCAAGCTTAGGACAGGTTGGGAGGAGGAGGATGAGCCGATGCTTTTTCTACAGATCCATGCAGGATTGCTCTTGCAAACCCATCTCTGGACTTGGAGATGGTGTCAGGCTTGTAGTGTTTAGTGAAAGTATGGGCAGAAGACCATGTAGCTGCCTCCAGTATAGATCCAATGTTTAAACCTTTAAAGAATGCTCCTAAGTAAGAAGCTGGTCTAGTAGAGTGAGCCTTCACTGGGGATGTAAGGGTCTTAACATTAGACAAATAATAAAAGGAAATAGCCTTAGAAGTCCAGTTGGAAATACTTTGCTTGGAAACTGATTGACCCAGAGCTTTTGAGTGGTAAGAGACAAACAGATGGTTAGACTTACGAAAAAGCTTTGTTTTGTTAAGGTAGTATCTGAGCTGCCTATGCACATCTAAAGTGTGCAATATTCTCTCACTGGGACACGGAGGGAAAGGAAAAAAAGGTAGGAAGGTTAATGGACTGATTTAGGGATTACTCATTTACCACTTTGGGCATGAAGGTAGGGTTAGTGTGCAGGGAAACCCTATCTCTATGAAAGACAATGTAGGAGGGATTTGACATCAGGGCTTGTAACTATGAAACCATTCTAGCAGAGGTAATAGCCACTACAAAAATATGTTTTCCTGGTGCAATGCTGCAGGAAAGCAGAACTTTCTAGTTCAAAAGGTGCCAGTATAAGCTTCTCTAACACAAAATTGAGATCCCAAGGAGGAGGAATTGGTTTCCTTGGCAGTCTGATATGAAGGACGCCTTTAAGGAACAGTTTTACCTCTAACCTAGAGGCCAAAGATGGAGACATAGGCAGACAAGCAGAGATGGCTGAAAGGTGAGCCTTCACCAAAGAGTAGGACAACCCAGCCCTCATCAATTCACACAAATAGGATAAGACTACCAAGACATCAACTGACAGCGGTTGTAGGTTATTTTTGTGACACCAGATGGGAAACCTTTTCCATTTGGAAATGTAGGATTTCTTAGTTGCGTGTTTTCTGGCGTACTGCAGAATTTGTATCATGTCCTCTGAAAGAAGGTGTCTATAAGGGATTAAAACCCTATCACCCACAAGGTCAGTTTCAGGATTGACAGCTGTGGATGTACTAGGGTCCCCTTGTCCTGTGTGAGTAGATTCATCCTGTGGGGCAACTTGTGATAATTGCCCCTGGCTAGTTGTAGAAGGGGATAACCAGTGCTGCCTTGGCCAAAAGGGAGTCACCAACAAGATTTTTGGCTGATCCTAGTGAATCTTTAGTAGGACCTTTTGTAGAAGATGCAAGGGAGAAATGCATACAGAAACATCCCCTTTCAAGAGAAAGATAGAGCATCCACCTTCCACACCAGGGGATGTGGGACCCTGGCACAACACTTTGGAAGTTGTCTGTTCATAGAGGAGGCAAAGAGATCTATCTGAGGTGTATCGCAATGATGGATTAGGTCCAGAAACAAATCCCTGTGCAACATCTATTCGTGGGATTGGGTCATAGACCTGCTTAAAGAGTCTGCCACTATATTCTGAGCTGAGGGGAGATAGGCCACCTGAAGGGAGATTTGGCTTTGTAAGGCCAATTCCTAGTCGAGTAGGGCTAGTGTGCACAGAATGTAAGACTTAATTTCCCCCTGCTTGTTGACGTACCAAAGAGCTGTGGTGTTGTCTGTGAACCACCTCAGAACTCCTGGAACTAGGTTGCTTTTGAAGATTTGCAGTACAAAAACCAATGCCCTCATCGCCTTTACATTGACATGTTCCTGTGCCTGTTTGGGAGACCAAACATCTCTGACTCTCCAGGCTTGAAGAGTTGCACCCCAACCTGTGTCTGAAACATCTGTGAATAACTTTAGGGAAGGAGGGGGTGGTTGCAGAGGTAAGCCAGGGTTTCTATTTGTCTGCAGGATCCACCATTCTAGTTTCCTCTTTATGCAAGGAAGGAGTGACATTAGAAACTCTAAAGAATGAGAGTGTTGAATCCATACAGTTCTTGGATACCACTGCAACTTCCTCATATGTAGTCTTGATAAGGGTATCATGGGGGTAGTGGATGCCATGTACCCTAAGAGACAGAGGAAGTTCCTGGCTGTCAATGACTGAAGAGGAAGGATGTTCTGAAAATAAGAAGTCAGGAACATGGCCTTCTGTATGGAAGAGAGGCTAGCATTTTGTCTGCTTGTATCCTGCAACCCAGGAAAATGTGATCTGGAAATTTATAGCGAACCCTAAACTCTGTAGAAGGGCAATAGTGAAAGAAAGATTTTCCTGAAGATGTTCTGGGGACTGTGCCTGAATCAGAAGGTTCATAGGTATGTACCAGGCTAATGGCCCCTGGAGCCTATATAAGCCTAGCCCAAGAAGATTTCCTGGCATCATGCCACCCAAAGTTAGTTCCCAGTGCCCCTGTCAAGCAAGGCCAATGAAGTGATCCCCGAGGTGAACTTCCTATTGCCCATCCACTCGTTAAGATTTCTGTTAAAGAGGGCCAGTGAAGTGCTGTGCTTGACGTGAATGGGAAGTTTGTTCCAGAGTATGGGAAGTCTCTGGGTTAGGAACCTGTCCCTCCAGCATGCTCTTATTGTGGTAATGAGGTTTAGGTCCGTGGAGCATGTGGCACGGAGCGATTGGGATTTCTTTAGGTGTATCATATCTAGCAGCTCTGGGTCAGACATGGCTTTGTAGGTCAAGCAGAGATCGCCTCTAAGTAGGCGATAAGAGACAGTGTATAGCTGGAGTTTTTTGAGTCTGTCCATATAGGGCATGTGTCTAAGGCCCAAGATCCTCTTAGTGAGGTATTTTTGTGGCCTTTTCAGTTGTTCTAGGTGTTTAGTGAGGTACATACCAAATGAGGTGTTGCATTCTATAATAGGTCTAATGGGGGATGAGTAGAGAGGGATTGTGACCTCTTTCTTCCTGGATGAGACACCTTTTGTAATGAGATGGTTCTTTAGGTAAGGGAAGATTTGAATTCCTCTGCATTCTGCAGATTGCTATGACAGGAGCTAAGCATTTTGTGAAAACCCTTGGTGCCAGAGAGAGACCAAAGGGCAAAGCACAAAACTGAAAATGGAGGAGGCAACAGAAAAATGTAAAAACTCCTGAACATTGGGTGGATAGGAATGTGAAGATGGGCATCTTTTATGTCTAGGGACACCATGAATGCCTGGGGAAGGATTAGAAGGAGAAGGGAAGGTAAAGTCAACATACGGACAGAAGGGACTTTGAGAAAGGAGTTTAAATGAGAAAGGTCCAGGATGGGTCTCCAAGGGCCATCCTTCGTGGGGACCAGGAACATCCTGAAGTAAAATCCCTTTCCTTTTTGGGAAGTGGGAACTTCTTGGATAGTCCCCTGAGAGATCAGGTCTGAGATGACCTAAGGAAAGAAGCTCAGCTGATCTCTGGGGGGAGATGGTATCCCTCTGAATGAGGGTATTTTTTTCCAAACCATGAAATACCCTGTTTTGATTATGGAAAGGACCCAAACAGTCCTGAGTAATCAGTTTGCAAGCAGCAAGAGATAGGCTGAGATGAAGAGACAAGAGAGTGGATGGCTCTGGAGGCTAGTAATCACAGACTACCTGGCTTAGGTTGAGACTGAAAGGACTGTTTACAAGCATGGGTGGAAGGACCAGACTTTGAAGAGGCTGGCTTTCTGGGTCCCTTCTTAGTTTTAAAAGAAGACAAGGATGGATTTCTTACAAATGCAGTCTTAACTGGGTAATTACTTTGAAACCGTGGAACTGAAAATTCAAGAATGTGTTTAAGATCTTGTAACTCCTTTCCTTTCTCCTGAAGAGACTTTAAGAGTTCTGCTGCTGAACACTCAAACAAGGCTTTGTTATCCAATAGTGCGTCCGGCAATTTGGCCTTGAAATCTTCAGGCAGAGGTTGTAGTCTAAGCCACGAGTATCCTATAAGGATCAACCCAGTGGCAGCTGCCCTAGTAAAGGCATCAGCAGCATCATAACTGCACTTGGAGTGCCTAGTCACTTGTGCAGAAGAATTAAGAATAGCTGCTAATTTATATTTTGCTGGGGAATCTGAGATGTCTGCCAAAGATTTCCCTGCATCAGCCAGAAAGATCGGGGAGTACTTAGTCATATTGGTCTGATAATTTATTGCACGGAAAGGCCAAAGTGGTAGAAGTGTAAACCTTCTTTCCCAAATGTTCCATGACCTTACTCTCTTTATCAGAAGGTAAGAAGGAAGTAGATGGGAGCAATTTTAAAGCCTTATCCATTGAAACAGATATGGTAGCTGGATCAGCAGCAGGAGCCTTGAAAAGAAACTGGGGAGTCCTCAGGTACCTTAGAAACCATTTGGATGCTTGGGAGCAGGAGGCTGAGAGTCTGGACATTTGGAGTCAGCCAAGAAAACATCTAGAAAGGTAGGCAGGACTGCAGGAATAGAAGAAGGAGATGGAGAATCTATCTGCAAGAGGTCATAGTACCTCTTTTGAATATCTGAAACTTGGGAGCAGTCCCTTCTAGAAAAAATCTTTTGTTTTGAGAACAGTGTCTCCAAAAGCAATGTTCTCCCCAGAGGAATTTGTACCATTAGATTCCTACACTGAGGAGGCATACTCTAAGGAGGTGCCAACTGGGTGGAGTAGGCTAAGGACTACACTCCAGAGGAATCCTCCTCCTCTGAGGAAATGTCAACAGCTGTCCTTTTGAAGGCTGTGGAAGGAGAAAAGGGCTGCAGAGGAACAGAAGAAGGAGAAGATTTTTGAAGGGCCATAAAGGCATTAAAGTGGCTTTCAGAAAAATCTTGCCAGTCAGGGTGGTGCTGAGGAGCAGCTGGAGACATATGTTTAGTTTTAGACTTCTTCTTTTTGGGGGCTTCAATATGGTGGAAGGTGGAAGGACCGGACTTTGGCCTGCATTCACTGATATTGAAGAGGATATCTTCATGCCCTGTGATTTGTGTGAGGCCATAATGACCTTTGAAGATAACGAGCCTGGGTTCCCCCTTATCTCCCTGATCAGACGCTTTCCCTCGTGGACATGTCAACAGCCTCCTTCAGTACCCACTGAAGGTTACATCCACCACCTCTGGCATAGTCTCCAGGCCTACATCGGCCTCAGGAGAAACAACTGGAGGAGAGGATGCAGCTGAAGTATCAGGCTGCGATTTTTTTGGCCTTCTTCAGTGCAGACTCATCTGAATGGCCCTACGTCACATCTATCTTGTGTGCTAGGTGCTTAAGGCGCCGGTTTTCTAGGTATAATTGTAGAGAGGCTAGCAGACTCCTGAGGGTCTTAGGTGTGGTCGTAGTCTGGGCCTAGACAAAAGAGGCAAAGTTTGTGGGCGTCTTTATGTGGAATCTGCCTTCCACACTGACACTTGCCCTTCCTAGCTGACATGAACCCAACAAACAAGCAGCAGCAACAATTTTAATAAGAAAGAACCCAAATGGGTACTTATCTGGTAACTGGAACACAACAGTTCTGGTGAGCAAATGTCTGGAGCAGACAATCAGACAGAAGGCAGAAAAGTTCTGAGGTAGGTGTGAGCTGACGTCCACTTTCTACCTGACATCTCTTTATGGCTGACGTATGCATTGTGTTGTGTGGTGCTGTATGTACCTTGCGGTAACATTAAGACATTTGGATACTGGCCTGATGTACGAGTCAGCCGGAGGCAAACTCCTTTTTGTTATGAATACTGCAGCGTATGAATAGAAGGACATCATCTTCGCCTCCACAGGCAACCTTACGTTATTTGTGCATCAGCTTTCCCAATGTGTAGATGGGTTAGTTCATCTTTACGATCTTGGCTAGAGTTTGCCTTACAGTGGAACTCATTCCACCATTAAAGATGTCATATTTTCTATAAATGAGCCTGACATTACTCCAGAACAGAGACAATCCCGATGCATCTTTAAGACTGGCAACAGTGCTGAACGGAGTTCTTCCTCTTTGATAAATAATCACTTGAATGGGGACTCTTCTTCACAGAACCTTTCTAAAAGTACCTTACAAGACTGGCTTAATCAGAAAGCTGAACTGCGAACAGCTGAAAATGAATGGACTGCTTTTTTTGGTTCTTCAAATTGAAAACAGTTACTTTAAAGAATGTATCTGAATTAATCATGTTCCTAAAGGGCTTTGGTTTTGGAAATATTCAAGTGATTTGGTTGAAGGGTCCAGTCTACACAATGACTTGATTAATCTGTTTAACCACCATGGATGTGAATTGCTGAAGGTGATGATCAAAAATAACCTCAAGGATATGGATAAATTGCTTGGGGAGATTACACTGATTAATGATAGTTTAACTTCTAATTTTCTTTTTTCCAGTGAAAATTAATGATTACCATAGTATTTTTGACAAAGTTGACTCTATTATTTGTGATGTCAGGATTAAAAAAGAAAATAAGTTGCATAGGAACAAAATGGACTATGAACGGGGAGTTGCATACCCACCACCCTATAAATTTAAACACAAACTCTCTGCTGTGGATGAAACAAATGATTATACAAATATTGTTGGACTTCAGGGGCTTGACAGTGGTGGAGGTGGCAAGGATCTCATTTATGGAAGGGGACCTGAACCAAATTAATGAAGAGCCCCCTTTGGAGTTCTCTTAACTCAGGAGATCAGAGATAATATGGAACAGATTACCGCACAACCTACAACAGAGAAGACAGAATTAATGGAACAGCAGGAAAGGAGCAAACAGAGGGAGACACCATATTAGACAGTGAATGGTTGATTGTCTTCAACCTCAGACATGATTTCAAAGTGTTCAATTATAGTGACCTTGGGGTTGATTATAAATGGGCCCAACTGTTTGAGAAAGGTCTCACCTTTGTACCATCCAGAAGAGCTTGTGTGGACGACATCCTTATTGACTTAAAACTTTTTACCTGTAAGCTTAGCTTTAGTCTATATTTTGCCCACAGGGACCTGCCTGGCCCAAACACCTCTAATCAATGTCACAAAGTTGTTAGCCCAGTAATTACTTATGAACCTATGAATCTATGTTACCCAAGCTGAACACTACAAAAACCTGTCATCTGTAAATTGATAGCCTGCATGTGCCCCCTTTTCAGGGATTAAGCAGTGACAGAGTAATGCAGCAGTGTCCTAGCTATGACTTCTTAATGAAGGAGGCAAAAGAACAATGCCGTAAAGCCATGAGAAGGATGAAATGAAACTAGTGTAAAGGGGCAAGTCTGGTAAAGGATACGTAAGGCATACTTTTAAAAGGAGTCCAGTTTTTATGAAGGAAGGATTCCAGGGTCGTAAACTTATATTACAAGAGTGTAGTTATTGCTCTCAGTCTTTAAAGTTTTGAATGGTAGCCCTATCACAAACGAGATGGTCATTAAAGGGGCAAATGCAGAGGTTTGAAGGCCTGCCATATGGTGGCAGTTCCTAGGGACCTGATTGTTTTCTTACTGAAGTCTATATGTTGATAAGACAGGAAAGCAGCACCCTGCATTGTTCATTGTGCATAAGACACGTCCGTGACCTTTTTTCGTCATTTAATCAGATTAATTTATTAGAGCCACAAGAAGTAAAATGAGAAATTCCAGTAGTGATTTCATTAGTGTGGAGGTAATGGAATATGCAAAAACAGTTATTTTTCACCACTGAGGGCTGATGTTGTCATGCTGTGTATTGACAGAAAGAAATAAGTTGATCTTGTGGGTAAAACTTGTATAACTTGAAGGTGAATCTCAAGTACTGTAGGATACATTATGATAGGTCCCTGATAGAAAAGTGATGGTCTACATTAACCATCAGTATCTACTGCTGTGACTGGTCTTCATCTGCATTTCTATACATTCCTCTTATTTCTGACTGTAAAAAGCCTGAATGACTCTCATTTCTGGCATTTAAACTTGTCCAAAGCTGAAATTACATGCCCACCAAGGAGATAGCAATCTTACTGATCAGTACAGTGTGAAAAATTCAACATGAAAAACATAGGGTACTCAGTTTATGTCAAATACGCTATTAGCTCTGATGTGTAATTTAAATGTCATTTCATATTTTCATCTTGCTGTGTTCTGGACCTTGCTTTATAAACATTTATTTATTTAACATTTGTTGACCGGGAATGTCCGACTAGGTTCCACAGATCCTGTTTTCAGCGGAGGCCCGGGGAGAAATGCTCCAAATGCATGTCTTTGGAATGTGGGAGGAAACCGGAGTACCCGGAGGAAACCCACGCGAACACAGGGAGAACATGCAAACTCCACACAGAAGGCACCCCAGCCGAGAATCGAACCGGAGAACCTCTTGCTGTGAGGTGACAACGTTAACCGCTGCACCACTGTCCTTGGAGTGCAGCAGAATTAGTCTGTAAACCATGGGGGAGGTTGTTATTTGTCAGCTGGATAAACAGACTATGCTCAAGTACCTCGCTTGGTGATGAATTAGGGATACTGTTTGTTTAAGTCATAGAGTGGTTAAATAGAGACAGGGAGTTAAACACTGAGCTGCAGTATTATAACCATTAGTGAAAAATAGCCTTAATGCATGGCACCAAACCTTCAGCCTCATTAACACATTACTGTAGGAGTGGGCATCTTAGTCATGTCTTGTGCCACGTGTATGCAGTGTTGTAGATAATGGTCTTTCAGAAGGATCCCCACCTTCCTGTTTCTGTGCAAACCCAGTACTATTACACTAAAGTTAAACAAGGTATAAGGAAACACATGGATCAGGTGGAGATGTGTGACTCTTAAAATGACTGTTTTTTGTGAATGGTCTGACATAGTGCAGCTAGTGTAGTTGCTGTATAGACCCTTCAATAAAAGAGAGTAACTCCCAAGTACATATCATTGGGAATCCCGAAATCCCTTACACTATCCACTGTTGGTGTTTTTCCAAAGCCCCTATTTACCATCAGGAAGATAATACCATTGATCCATCCCAGAACATGCACACATCTTATTATTGTCTGGTGTCCTTGGATATTTGATCAGCGTAGCAGCAATCTTTCCTCACTGAGGCAGTCACGGAAACCCTCAAACCCAGTTCATTCTATGTGTGATTAGATTGCTCCAAGCCTCTTATGGTATGCTACAGAGAAATGAACGATTTTCCTTTCCCCGCATCTGACTTCTCAGTAATCAGTGTTCCTTCCTAACCATACCAGACTTGTCAGTGGCATTTACTAGGGCCTGTCAGTATCCTCCTGTCCACAGGCAAAGTCAACTCCTCACCCAATCCACTGCAGCTAAGGTATTCCTGCTTCCCCTCTTTGCTCAACCTATCAGAGGTTAGTGTTTCTTCCTGCACTGTCATTTTATTCTGTTGATGGTGACTAGGGTTCCATACCTATTGACTATATCTCCCCAGAATTAATTTTTCTCTTATGATTTAAATATTATTCCAGTAGCTGTCTTTTATGTTCTCAAAGGTGTTTTGTTCATTGTACCCTGTAATAATGATCTACTGGCAAGACAGTAGTCAGTCTTTCTCCAGCACATGGATCAATCATCCTTTGCTATCTCTTTTCACCACAAAGAAGGCTATATTGCATTTTGGCAGCTCATTTTAGTGTCCAGCACACACATTGGTTCCTGCTCTGAGACATGGTATACCACTCTTAACACTCAACAGCCAAAAGTCCCTTAGCTAAGGTGGTTAAGATTGCACATTGCGGCCAAATAGGCATACCGTGTTGAACACCCACCAAAATGCTAGCCACCATCTGGTCTTCTCGTAATGTAAATTACAGCCAACTTCAGTACCATTGAGTTGTCCAGTGGTATTATGAAGCATTGATCTACAAGTCTGACCTCAGTTATTTCTGAATCCAGGCTCCATGACTTCTAGGCAGGTAGTGAACATGCTTCTTTTGGGCAGTGAAATGTTCCTAAAAGAACTTTTTGGCAATTATCGATCGGTATACTATGTTTAGTGACCACTGTGTTAGTGGCATTCACCATTATACAATGGACGAGCAATTATTATCTTGAAAGGAAAACTACTTCTGCCTCAGATCATTCAGCAGGATCCCACACATCAAACAATATTCAGTCTAAACTAATTTAAGCATTGCACATTAAGTAAAAGGAATTTAAAGAAGTGGAAAAATCAAATAGAAAAGCACAACACGAAACATTTCTACAGGGAGCAGGCACTCCTCTACCCACCCACTGGGGGGCTTCACTCCTCACATCCTTAATTATATATTCTTACTTCGAGGTTTAAAGAACAAAAAATGCACTTATAGTGCATATTTTGCACTTTCTTTTACTTATAGGCATCCCAGTGATGCCTGTGCTAATAATTCAGTATTCAGTGCAACAAAAAAAGCAAAACTCTGGATACCCTAACAGAACTTGACAAAACAACATTAGATAAATAACTGGAAACAATGAAGTGAGTGATGCTTGTTTCTGTATGTTTACTTAATTGTGATGTCCATGAATAACATTGAGGATTTGGAGAAAATGTCATTACATTTCTTCAACACATTCACTTCCCTATAAATGTGAAAATTATCCTTCTTGGAAATCTGGTTCAAAATATACTTTGAAAGATGATATAGTTGAAAAAATGGTGCTGTTTTTACATGATCTAGATATACCAATTACTGAATGATGTGTCACAGACATACTTATTCGTGTTATCTTATTTGCACATACTGTGCTCATCCTAATGTGACCATGGGTACAATATGTTGGGAGGTTATGTTAATGTGGAAAGAAAAATATCAAGAAAGACAGACTGTTAAAAATATTTGTCATCATTATGATCCATGAGTTTAACTACAAATAGTATTTAAACTGTTACTTAAGTGAGGTCTGGACATGTACATGCTTTTACTCGATATATGAACTGTTGTTATGGTACTGAAATAATAATATGGGTACTTTCAGAAATAATAAGAAGAGACCAGACAGTTTGATTCTGAAAAGTCTAATTGTTGGCACAGGCTGGGAAGTGTTGATTAATTTACCACCTACAGAGATTTTGAAATTCAAGAGGCATGCTTAATTACATTAAATTGTTATACATACAGCCAGTTGAATATTGAAATTGGGTGTAAGTGTAGATTCCTTTGGTGAGGTTTATAAGACACATATGCTTAGAGACCAAGAATATTTATGCATAAGCAGAAGTAACAGCAGCCGACACTCCATATTTTATTTTATTGTACTTATTTAATGACCAGGTGTGCCCACACTTGTCCCATTCAGGGGCCATCTGGGAGCACCATCTGGTTAAATAACTTGCTCAGAGTCACACAGTGTAGGCCAATAGAGGTATAAAGAATTAAAATTAGTATTCTAGGCACAGGAAGCAGCACATTAGCAGCTGACAGCTTTAGTCCTCTGTGCTCATTGCCAGCCTGACTGACATTAAAAAGTAGTGCTATGCATAAACAGCTTGTGACTTAGCTCTATTTTTTGTGCTTAGCCCCTGGGCTCTGTTAATCAGAAAATTATGTATACCCGTGTTCTGCAGTGCCTGACCCAGAGCAAGGGCCAGCCTTTCACAGGAAGATTACGGAGACACTGTTGCTACTTTTGTGTCGTGGATGTAGTGTATGAACAACACCAATAACAACAGATGGCTGATAATGTTACTGAAAACAGCTGTGTCAGTTTACATCTCCCAGAAGTGTTTGCCGTACAGTAATGTGTTAAAGTGAGTGTCACCCCTAGCATGACATCACAGCACTGCCTGGTCGCTAGAAGAGATGGCAAGCTGAGGGACACTGAGTGACATTAACCAGAGAGTGACATTAACCAGAGAGCCTTGCAGCTTAAAGTTCCATGCCCAATCAACTAGTTAATTTTTCATTAAGGTTTCATTTAAAGCCCTCTTATGAATTAATAGTTAATCCTAATGTCAATATATGTTAACCCCCACACTATGAAACCATAAACATTTTCTTTCCATTTTCTACTCTTAAGAAACCCAATTAAGTCTAACTTCTTGCCTTCACTCTAACTAGAATAACCACCCTAATACTGTCCTCTACCTAACCCTTAATTTATTTATCTTATTCCATACTCTTTGACTATCTACAGATCTGCACTAATTGATCTACTCCCTCTTTTCTCATGTTCCTTCTTCCCTGTACATACACAACACTTTCCCCTTTTAATACCTTCCATCTGTCACCCTTCTCTCTTCTCTTATTTTTCTCTCCTCTCCTGTCTCATCACTGTCCAACATGGTCTCCTGGAGCATTCTCTTGTAAGTTTATATTAACTAATGTATTTATAAAAATGAGCTCTATCCATTATTGTTTATTTTATAGTATCCATGAGGTACCTTATATGGTTATGTATCAAATTTTTGTAAACATTGTACCTGTGTAATTTTGCTATTGTCTCTAATTGGTAAACAAATATCAAATAAATAAGTCTAAGCCAAGCAGCTCAGGAACACCATGCTGCTTTTCCATTGCCCCATAA
Source organism: Protopterus annectens (assembly GCF_019279795.1). Classification (NCBI taxonomy): domain Eukaryota; kingdom Metazoa; phylum Chordata; order Ceratodontiformes; family Protopteridae; genus Protopterus; species Protopterus annectens. Next base: position 630,964,966 of record NC_056726.1, on the reverse strand, counting down.
TCCCACTCTCAATGAGATCATCATTCTAACCTATGCTTATGGTAATAAGGAAATTAAAAATAAACTAAATGCATGGTTAAAGCATGTTGCATTTAAAGAATCCTGGCCAAAAGCTGATTCATCTTAAGATTCATCGATGCTGTCCACAGTGTACTTGTCTATCAAAGTGGCTCTTCAGTGTTTAGATAGATATTCAAAAAACACCAAAATAAGAAAAATAAAAGAAATGTAAAAAAACACAGTTTCACCAGCACTTAACCAGCACTTCTTTATTCAAGCGATCTGAAAGGGAAGAAATCGTTTTAAATAATGAAGAGGTGTGTGAGTACAATGTACGGACATTACAAATTGTGAATTTGTCTAGTGTCAGCCTTACTAATGATATGAAGGCTGTTTTGTTAAAAGGTAGTAAATTTATACCCACATGCTATCCCTCTTTTGCTGATTTATACTTGGAGTTAAAGGCATTTAGTAGAAAATTGTTTTTGAAAAGTTTATTTTCATAAAAATGCTAATTCTCTTGAAAATGTTAATGTAAGTAACTCTAATTTTGGTGACGATTTTGATGAGGACTTGTTGAATATGTCCTTATATGATTATGATGATGCTGAAATTTTGAATGTGGATGGGATGGTGGATAGTTTGAGTTGTTATCAGACTGGATATGGAAAACTACCGTTACCCCATTTAACAACTGATAAACAATTTGTGCCTGTTATTAATGTGCCTGCCCTTTCTTTATTCATAAGGATTTTGTTTAAAGAAATTTCTATGGCACTTGTTGAGATTTTGGGGAAAATGAAGTGTTATAATTTGAGTAAAATGAATGGCTTGCTTTACAGAGTCTTAGAAAACAGAAGACTGACTTTATATTTAAATGTGCGGATAAAGGTGGTAATTGGGTTATATTGAAAAACAAAAGTACTGTGAGGTGGTAGTTGAATTATTGAAAAATGTGGATGAATATAAAAGTTTATCAAGGGACCCTGTAACGGAATATAATGATGAACTTTTGGCTTTATTAGAAAGAGGGGAACGTCTTGGCTTCTTTGATCACAAGGATGTGTGTAAATTACATATTAAGAGGCCTATGACTCCTATTTTGTATGCCTTGCCTAAAGTGCATAAGTGCCTACTTGATCCCCCAGGTAGGCCTATTGTTTCAGGGGTGGGTTCCTTTTTAAACAATATTAACATTTTTCTGGATTTTCATTTAAAAATACATTTGAAGAAGGTTGTGGCACATATTTCTAATAATCAGGATTTGATAAATGAATTGTCAAATATTCAATGGCAAAATTATTATTATTGGGTGACCATTGATGTAAAATCATTATATACTAATATTTTTATCAGATGGGGCCTGGAATCTGTTGTGGATATGCTGGGTGATGGGCCTAGGACCACCTTTTTGATTAATTTGCTTGAGTTTTGTTTAACTCATAATTATTTTTCTTTTAATAATGATTTTTTTCTGCAGTTGAAGGATACGGCTATGGGGGCTGCTTTTGCGCCCTCATATGCCATCATATATATGGGATTTTTTGAAAAGAAATTTGTTTATCCCACTTTATTTTTTAGGAACAATGTCTTGCTATATAAGCGTTTCATAGATGATCTTATTCTTATTTGTAAGGGTGATGTTAATGATTTTTTTGATTTTTTTTGAAACCCTTAATATTAATGAGCATGGTTTAACCTTCTCTTATGAGTTAAACAGGGAATGCATTAACTTTTTGGATGTAACCCTATATAGGGTTGGTGAAACTATTGGCTATAAGCCATATAGAAAACCAACTTCGGTTAATATGTTTTTACATGCCACTAGTATGCATCCTGGACATTTGTTGAACACTTTACCATATGGTGAATTTAAAAGGATTTATAATCATACCAGTGACATAAATGAAAGAGCTAATGAATTGGATAAGGTTTTGTTAAGACAAAGAGAAAGAGGTTATGATGAGGCTCATTTATTGGGATGTAAACAAAAAATACTTGGGAATATTAATGACAGATCATACACATTAGCTATGAATTACAAATCTGAGGGTAAAATGCTTGACACAAAGGTAGTTGATGATGATAAGAAGCTTTTTTATGTTACAAGATTTTCTCCGTTTTCTAGTGAGTTGATTCAAATAGTTAGGAGATATTGGCATATTGTAAGTGAAGATGAAACTATAGGTCATTTGTTTCCGGAACATATTACTTTTTCCTTTAAGAGGGGGAAAAAACTTAAAAGAGTTATTAAATCACAATTTTGTTAAGGGGAACAATAACCTTTTGCCTTTTGGCACTTTTCCATGTGGTCATTGCAGCATTTGTGATAGAACTATGAATTTAAATATTAATGGCAAGACATTTGTTCCTAGGTTCTTTTTCAACTGCAGATCAACAGGGGTGGTATATATCCTGGGCTGTTCTTGTACTGATGTTTGGTACATAGGACAAACCAAACGTATGGTTAGGATTCGGGTCCTAGAACATCTTAAAGACATTAGGAATAATAATGATGTGAGCCCTATTGCAAAACATTTCCATGATAAACATGGTGATTTCCCTAGTAGTTTGAAATTTTGTGTGCTTGGGAGGCCTTTTTTGTCTAGAGGAGGTGATCCTGTGGCAAAACTGCTAGAGTTAGAAACTAGGATGATTTTAAAGTTTAAGACTTTAAAGCCCTTTGGTTTGAATCAGGAATTGGGTATTTAATATTTGTTATTCAACATTTCATATTTATTTATATTTAGTATTTATTAGAATATTTATTTATTATATTTATTTATTATTATTTTTTTGTTACCTTAAATGTTTAATAGATAATTAACTAGCTAATTGGATTATTGACAGCTGTATGATGTGATTGATGTGTGTATATATACTTGTTTGAAAATAGAATGCACTGTGATCCACGAAGGCAAATTGCCGAGGTACCAGATCACTTGAATAAAGAAGGGCTGGTTAAGTGCTGGTGAAATTGTGTTTTTCTAGATAGATATTACCTGGCACTTAGACATACAATTAAAAATAACCCCATCAGAAAAGGAGGAAAAGTGAATCTATATGTCAAGAAAACACAGTTAAAATAATGGGTTTACATTTTATTTAAAGGTAAATAAATATTGATTCTAAGATAGGATGATGAGTGCATAGCAAAGTTTATGTGGAAGCTGTAAAGTCAGAAATGATGAATAGACAGAATATATAGCATAGTCAGAAGTAAGCTGCAGGTGTGGGAGAGCATAAGATTGGATAAACCAGACTCTTCACCAGCAAAGAAGGGAGAAGTGCAGTGTAAGAACCATTAACCAAAAAAACCCACTGTACATGAGTAAATCCGACAAAGCACGGATAAAGCAGGGAAAATAAAACCTTCCACTTGAAATAAGGATTTCCAAATGATGGACCAGAAAATAGACTTTAATAAAGCTATAGAAACAATATGTTAAGCGATAATGAAGTCCGGAAAGCTTTTCTGATGTCAAAGCCTTTGCTTCTGTATTTCTTGAAGACTTTCTCAAGGCACCTTGTAACCCCTTCATAGGTTCATAGGTAGGTACTAGGCTATCGGCCCAAGGGCCTATGTAAGCCTAGCCAGCAAGGTTCCCTGGCTTACACCACCCAAGAAAGTTATTCAAGTTTACATATAGTCACAAGTTCCTTCATTTAAAATAAATAAATACATAAAAACATTTTCCCAGAAGCCGACAGATTTGAAAACTCCCTAGCAAATACTACAAACCATGTCTGTGCCTCAATGCCATAAATATAATTGGCAAAGATAAACAAATGGTATATGTATTGGAGCTGCAATAACTGGATGTCTGATGCCATGGAGCTAATCAGAGTGATTTATGGAACAATGAAGGAGGATCTATTCTGAGAGAGTGACTATATGTAAACTTGTATAGAAGCTAATCAGAAATTACTACTGTGCAGAATTCTGGATTTAGAATAGAAAATGTATCTTAGCCCTGAACACGGAAGTACTTTGGCATAATTTTAATATATTAGCAGCACTGACCATCAGACATACACCATGTGATATTGATTCACTGTGTGATTAAATGAAGGAATTACATTTAGATTATATTGAGTTCTTGCAGTAAATTCTGCAAGATACCCCAATGAAAGCATGCTGCACAAATGACATTTCAGCTACTGTGAAAAAACAAAAACAAAAAATTGTATGTCACACAAAGCTTAACTGTTATCCCTGCCTCATCAAATGCAAGCAGAAAGCTTTGAGTTAGCACTTTAGGGCAGTAGTTCTTGTAAGATGGCATTTATGCCATCTTTAATCTGAGAACCTAAAGGATACGTACATAAGGTTTCCATCAATACCCATCAATAAATACTTTTATGAAAATGTTATGCTCTGAAAATATTTTTAACTGATATGGTTCAGAGGCAGGCTGCAGACAGTGTTAGTGATGGACTACTTCTGAAGTTTGTGTATTATCTTCTGGAGTTCATTCAAAAAAACTATTTGTACTTGTGAAGTCACAGGCTGCTTCCGTCAGACCTCTGCCTTCATGCAGCGACAGCAGTGAGTGTTGTGTATATAGTGCTTGCTCCTGAAGCACTTTGCTCAAAACAATTGACATTAGATTTAAATTAATTTAATAAACACCCATTAATACATGTAAGCATTGCAGAAATGTAAACTATTAGTTTTATCAATAAAATTCAGATCATTGCAGAAAGTGAGCAGCTTTTAAGGATTTCTTAAGAGATGTATTGACGTTCCTGTGTTTGCCAAGGCACAGAATTTAGAAAGGTAGTCATTGTGTAGGTGATTTTTTTCTGCTTATGACTGTAATTTCCCGAGTTTTTTTTCCTAAGTAAAAAGATACAGGTTCATAGGTGTGTACTAGGCTAATGGCCCTGGAACCTTTACAAGCCTAGCCCATAGAAGTGCCCTGGCATCGTGCCGCCCGATGTGCATGCACTGTCAGGGGTTGAGTAGCTACACTTGTTGGGGATGGAGGAAGTTACCTTCTAGCAAATGACAGATGGTTCACAAAATTCTGCCTAGCCCTCTGGTTTCTTTTGCTGATGCTGCCTTCCAACAGGCTTAATTTCCCCCTTTTTTTCAGTTACCTGTACAGAATGTTAACAATGAAGTCAGACCCAACAATGCTTAATTTTACCAACATATCATCAAGCAGCTAGAGCGTCTTCTGCGTGGAGACATGTGTGAATGGGCGTACCTTCGTTGAAGGTTGTGCGTCAGGGCTGGTAACTCGGCACGTAAAAATCAACTACCAATCATTAGCGGACCTAAAAATCAACTACCAATCATTAGCGGACCTAACCAGGAAAAGCCGAAAGACACAACAACAACAACAACAACAAAAATCATCAAACAATGAAGAGACAGAGGTGGTGGAGAGTGGTCAGGCATGCATGTATGGAGAAACCATACTGAGGTCTTCATTCTTTTTCCTATTACAGCAGACACCTAGAGCATCCAGATAAACTGCATTCCATGGGACGATTGACAGATCCATGAATGACGTTAATTCATCTGTGCTGAAACCTTCTAAAGCATGTCATTGAACTTAATTGCATGTGGTAAACCTCTGTAGGGGACTGGCAAATAGTAAGCTCATGAAATAATGGTTCAAAAATGTATTTGCTCCAGTACCCAGTGAGTTTACCAAGTCTTGACACTAATCCACTAAGTGTCACAAAGTGAGTCTTTACATGCCTGAAGGTAATGATGATCAAATTATGGTCTACTCCAGAATTGATCTACTGGAAGTCCTTTTTTTCACCATGTATGGCAGTAACAGCACCCATCTATAGTTTTGCTGAACCTTAATGCCTTTGATACAATTATTGCACAATATTAAAATGTATTATGAACTTGAATAAAGCCACCAACCCGGATACCAAATCAATCAATCAATCAGTGAAATCAAATTTTCATGCTAGCTTCTCTTTTTATTCAGAGCTTTAGCTGGTTCATCTTGTGCCAGGTGACTGCTCCCGATATAGCACCCCCACTTCCTCAGCTCTTTAACTGAAGGGCAAAAACAAAATGCAAAACAAAACAAAAAGGATTTCAGCTTACTCTGCAGCAAGCCGAACTACAGCATTCCCATCCCAAGTCCCCAGCAAATCTTCATCGAAGAGCCAAAAAAAAAAAAAAAAAAAAAAAAAAAGACTTTAGTTTGCTCTGTAGCAAGACAGTTGTTAATTCCTATAGCTGATTCAACCTCCTCAGTGCTTCAGTTAAGAGCCAAAAAAAAAAAAAAAAGGCAAAAAGAAAATGAAAATTATCAGTGCACTTCTGGATCGCGGCCCTTAACACTTTGTGCCAGGGGCAACTGCCCGCTTTGCCTCACCCTTGCTACACTAGTGTTTGTATTACATTTTTATAGGAATAATGCCATTTCCACATAGTATAGACCTTGCTTGCCAGGTAGGCGCAAACTATCCCCACTGCTTACAGTCTTTTGAACCATTGTCGTAGGTAGTATACACGCACATCCATATTATGGATCAATTGCCCATGACATCCTATGTAAGGTTGCTTTAAAAGTGAATGTTGTTGTCGTGCTCATGTTTATCCTGACATGTCGATGGAATAAGTGTTAAACTTACAGCAGACTAATGTTTAAACCATTAACGTTATCATCTAGTACTAGATAAGAATCATTTGCAGCATAACCTTGCTCCACCTCCTTGCACACCTGTTCTATTCAGGCATTCTTTTTTAACGTGTATATTATTGCATGCATTATTCTGCACTGGATATAATGCATTTCAAAGGCATTGTGAGAACTTTAGAACAAGGTTTTAAGAATGGTGACATATGCACTTCATGATCTGTAAGGTCTGATTAGTTACACACATGCAAGTATCTGAGTTTAGCAGTCTGCAAAGTAATTTTACATACTGGCTGCATAAATGAAGCTATGCATTTGCTTGCCTTCCTTGCTTGAATGTTATCTATTTTTTTTTTTGTAAAACAGAAACCTCATACTTTACAACAGTAAGTAGTATGTATTTCAATAACTTTTGAAATCTTGGAAACCAGGCGTTGAATGGCTCCACAAGTAAAAAAAGTTCCATGCACATTCCCCTTCTTAATGATTAATTTATCCAATTTTAATAGGACTCCTACAAGCAAACTAAATGCAACAAAACTAATAGCAAATGAAAATGATGACTTTGAAACTCAGAATCCCCTCTAGCACAGTTTTCTGTCTCTCGTGTTTTTGTTTATGTGATAGTCTCTGGGATTTATACAAGGCCTCAGCACTCACACCAAGGGCTGCAGTGTTTTCATGATGCAGTATTATGGGATTCACAGATACATTAGTCACAATGAGGAAAGACCTCCTAATTGGTTAATTTGCATGTCTCTGAATCATCATTAACTACCACAAGTGTCTAAGCAACACTTCCTGTGGTAGTTAATACCCTAGGCACCCTTGTCATCCACTCTCTCTCTCTCTCTCACACACACACACACACACACACACACACACACACACACACACACACACATGCACAAACAAACCCACGCGTACGTACCACATTCACCATATCTGTCCCTTTGTTGTAAAAAAGTCCATAATGTCACATTTTTTCCTGACCTGATAAATCAAAGATGATTACAATCAGTCATTAATGCCAAATATTAGAGTTTTACACTTCATATCCTTCAAGTACAGAAACTGTTATTCTAGTGACAAAGTCTGTAAAAGAAATATGTAAAATCCATTCCTGGTTGTGCATCTTTAGGCCACCATCTTGATTTGTCTAGATTTATGGTGCTATGAGGTTGACAGTTATGCTTCATGGTTCAGTTCCGTGTACTGCTTCCTAGTAACTCACAAACCGTTAAAACATATTGAATATGGCCAGGATCCACATTATATGTAAAAAAAAAAAAAAACCCGGGTTGCTCTAACTTGTCAGTGCGGCAGGTTAATAATAATGTTTTCTGGGACAAGATTGCAGGGTTTGAAGCCTTCTTCACCTTTGGAATTTATTTATTTATTTTTCCCCAAGTCTTACCTTGGAACTTCGGACCTAAGAAGTTAGAACTGGGAAGTCCATCTCTACAAAGAGGCCAGTCACAAGTGAAGTCCCTTAGGGATTGTCCTGGGATTGTTCCTTTTTGACATTTACTTCTCTGTAGTCAAGGCCAATGTCAGTGGCCTCTGGCTCACTAAATTTGTAGATGATTGCAAATTAGGAGCTGTCATCGAATCTCATACTGACACAAATGTTCTCCAGGAAGGGCTGACACAGACAAACAACTGGTGCCAGAGATATGGACTAAAACTAAATGCCAAGCAATGCAGAATAGAATCCTTTGGGAAGTCATCCACCCCTAAGAGTTGACCCAGTTGTCAGGGCTTGGGGACACACACAGACAGTAATCTAGCCTTTGACCATCATGTGTCTACAGTAGTGAGGAAATTATTTTATGTCCATAGGTTCATAGGTTCATAGGTAGGTACTAGGCTGACTGTCCAAAGGCATTTATAAGCCTAGTCAGAATGTGTGGGCTTTCGCCGCCCCCTTAGTTTAGTTCCCTGTGCCTCTGTCCAGCAGAGCCATTGAAGTGATCCCTGGGGCAAACTTTCTGTTTCCCATCCACTCGTCAAGGTTTCTCTTGAAGAGGGTTAGTGAGGAGTTCTGCTTAATGTAGATTGGAATCTTGTTCCAGAGCATGGGAAGTCTCTGGGACAGGAATCTATCCTTCCAGCACATCCTATTTATTGTTGTGGTGAGGTTTAGATCCCTGGAGCATATGGCTCAAGAGGATATGGTTTTCTTTAGGTGGAGCATGTCCATCAATTCTGGATTGGACATGGTCTTGTATGTCAAGCAGAGATAACCTCTGAGTAGGCGGTATGCAACCAAGTACAGCTGGAGTTTCTTCAGTTGAGCTGCATAGGGCATCTTTTTGAGGCCAGTGATCCTCTTGGTGAGGTACTTCTGTGGTCTTTCCAGTTGTTGCGGGTGTCTTGTAAGGTACATCCCAAATGGGGCATTGTACTCTATGATGGGTCTAATGAGTGATGTGTAGAGGGGCCCAATGACCTCTTTTGATCTGGATGCAAACCTTTTTGTGATTAGGTGGGCCACATAGAAGGATTTTCTAACCATACTGGCAATGTGATTATCAAAGAAGAGATGACTATCTACTTGGGTCCCCAGATCCCTTATTACGTCTTCCGTACTTAGGGGGCTAGCACCTATGTGGTAGTTTGTGGGTACTTTGTTTTTTCCAAAGGGGATGACTATGCATCTTTTGGCATTTAGCTTGAGGCCATGGTTTTGACACCAGTTATCTGTCTCAATGAGACCCTTTTGGAGGATGTCTGTGTCAGCTGGAGAGTCATTTATAGCCCCTAGTTTGCAGTCATCTGGGAACTTGGTCAGCCATAGTCCTCCTGTGCTTGCCTGTACCTCTGAGAAGTATATGCCGAACAGGTGGGGTCCTAGGACAGAGCCCTGGGGAACGCCACTTGTAACCGGTTTAGAGTCAGACCTAGCTCCCACAACTCTTACCATGTGGGTTCTGTCCGTGAGCCAGTTGGCAACCCATCTTGTGACATAGGGGTTTATGTTCAGGCTGGTGAGCTTGTCTATAATACCTGAGTGGGAAATGGTGTCGAAGGCCTTTGCGAGGTCTAGGTAGGTTGTGTGGACCACCTTTCCCTTGTCTATAACCTTGGTAACAGTCTCAAAGAAGTCCACCAGGTTTAGGAGGCATGATCTGCCCTTAACAAAGCCGAACTGGGTAGGGTCCAGTGTTTGGATGTTCCCAATATCTCTGTTAATGATATCCATGATGATGTGCTCCATAGCTTTGCAGACCAAGCCAGTCAGGCTTATAGGGCAATAGTTCCCGGGGTCCATTGTGGCTCCACTTTTGTGGAGCGAAATAACCGTTGCTGTGCGCCACTCTGTGGGCACATAGCCTGTGGAGAGGCTGAGTTTAAACAGTGTGTTTAGGTGAGTAGTTAGTTCATCTTTGAGCTTGTGTAGGACGCAGCCTGTGACACCGTCCGGTCCCATTAATGCTGTGTTTTTGGCTTTGGAGAGGGCTGTTTTAACCTAAGTGTCTGTGATTTCAGGGGCACTACATTCTTCTGGTATAGTTATGGGCCCTTTTGGGGGTGAGAGGGGGGTGATGTTTGCACTGAACCTGTCTGTCAGGTTGTTGGCTATATCTGTCGGGGCTGGTGGTGGAATGTGGATATCCAGAGTGATTAGTTTATGGTCAGATCTAACCAGCGAGGGGTTGACCTCCGGTGTGGAACACTGGTTGCCCATGCTGGTGATGACCAGGTCCAATATGTTGTCACCTCTGGTGGGGGTGTTGACCCGTTGATCCAGGGCATTTGAGTTTATAAATTCTAGGAAATGTTGGGCAAGGGAGTTTGTACTTGAGTAGTTCTCCCAGTTAATGTTTGGGTAATTGAAATCACCCAATATCAGGGTGTTTGGTAGGACCTTTATGTTTCTCAGTGTTTCCAGGAATGTGCAGTGGGGGTCCTGGGACATGGTGGGTGATCTGTAGCAAGCTATAATTTGAATAGCAGTTTTGCCCATTGTTAGTTGCACGTGGATGATCTCTGAAGCATCGTGCTGTGCCACTAACTTGGAGGTGTGGGTATCTTTGATGAATATGGATACTCCCCCGCCTTTTGTATTTCGGTCTGGGTTTTGTGGCCGAAATGTATGGTATGAGTTGTAGCCTGGTAGTGCTGGGGTGCTCTCTGGAGCCTTAAACCAAGTTACTGCACATATATCGATTTCCTCCATACTGAGGAGAGCCTCGAGTGCGTGCATTTTGAGGTTTAGACTTCTGACATTTAGTAGCATTACTCTCAGTTTTTTGTTACTTGTGCTATTTACGGCAGTGGGTTTGTCTTTTGAGCCTTGCCTAAAAAAGGCACTATGAGGGTGACAAGTGCCTTGGCCAGTATTTGAAAGCCTAAGGGTGACAGGTGCAAACCGTCTCTAGCGAAGCAGCCTGGCTTGTCGAGCATGTCATCCCAGGCTGACAGACACTGGATCCCCTTTGAATGACACCAGAAGCTTAGCCAGTTGTTGAAATTGATAATTTTTTCTCTATACCGTGGTCTCATTCTTGGTGAGAGCAGGATGCTACTCAGGGTCAGGGTCATACCGGCCTGGGCTACGTGATCAGACAGCTCCTCCATGTCTGTTTTCATGTAGTCTAGGGAGGTACGGCTCAGGTCATTCACACCAACATGGACAATGACAGAGTCATATTTGTACTTGTTCTGGAGTGACCTGAGTGCTTGTGTTGTGTTGCAGATCCTGGCACCCGACAGGCAGCTAACATTAACCTGCTCCTTGTTCAGCCTAGTGAGTGGGACGTCAGTGTGCCTGACTATAGAGTCCCCTATTACTAGTGTGTTGGGTATGTTATTTTGCCTTAAGGGCTGTGATTGCATGGCACACTGGTTTTGTGAAGTATGTGTTTCATGGTTTGTGTTGGGGGGTGGAGGTTGCTTGGATGTATGCTTTGGAGGTCTCTTTTGCTTTTGCAGATTTTTATTTAGAGCTTCCGAGTATGTTTTCTTGTATTTATGTGTGTTTTTTACCTGTGCTGGTTTCGTAGGTCTGTGTGAGACTGGTGGTGTGATGCAAGTAATTCCCTTCTCGTCTTGACTGCCTGGTCCAGTCTTGGGTTGAGAGAACTTAGCCTCCAGTTTGGCTGTATAATTGCATCTCTCGCATGTATTAGTGTTTGGTGAAAGGAGGAGAGGGTTGTCTTTGTACATGAGGCAATTGTTACATTGCCTTAAAATGCCCAGATTCACCAGTTGGACCGGAGAGTACACCTGAAACTGCCCTTTGGACATGCCTGGATAGGTACAATGAACTGTTTTACTGATTGGCTGGTAAGGTCAAATAGAGAGCCTTGTCCTTCTCTACAGTATAGGGGGGTCTACTGCTAAGGTTTATTAGTGCCTGCTATGAGTTTTGAGCAAGTGCCGGTATGAGAAGTGAATGGTTTGAGTGCTTAAGTTGAAGGTGTGTTTAGTTCCAAGGGAAAAATTGAAGAGTAGACTTTGTGGAGCCGGGAATACTCATACCCTAGCTAACTGGCGCTGCCCGGCGGGCAAAACCTCACAAATGCGGGTTTTATAGCAGGGAAATGAAAGAGATATAAATTAGCCCAAAATGGCCAATAAACTACTAATTTCTGGGCTGAAACCACTCCTCCAGGGACAGATAGGCTGCTCAAGGCACAGCTTATAAACAAAGGTATGGCATCTAGGTCCAAAGCAGTCATTGTTCCACTGTATTCAGCATTCATTAGACCTATCATTGAGTACAATGCCCCATTTGATATGCACCTAAGCAGGCATATCCAACAACTGGAATGTCCATAGATGTTCTTCACTAAAAGAATACAGAGCATAAGTAACATGTCCTGTGCAGACCTCCTGCAGGCCTGATCCCTGTATTCTGTCTCCTACAGACTGTAGAGGGAGATCTATGCCTGGCATACAAGGCATTGTCCGACCCCACTTTGATGGACCTCCTGCATATCTGCAAAATAAAAAGCACCAAACTTACCCATTGTAAAGACTTAAACCTTGCCTGTGATATAAATAAGACCTGCTGGAGAGACAGGTATGTACCCCAGAGACTACCCCTTCAGTGGAACAGGCTCCCCATCCATGTGAAGCAGAGTTCCTACCTAACCCAATTTAAGTGTAACTTGAACAGTTGGATGGGGGAACAGGAAATTCATCCAATTTGGAACTGATGTCTCTAATGAACATAGACAGCCTGTTCATAGGTAGGTACTAGGCTATCTGCCCGAGGGCATTTATAAGCCTAGCCAGAATGTGTCGGCTTTCGCCACCCCATTGATTAATTAACTGATCCTCTGTCAAGCAGAGCCAATGAAGTGATCCCAGGGGTGTATTTTCTGTTACCCATCCACTCGTCAAGGTTTCTCTTGAAGAGTGTTAGTGAGGGGCTCTGCCTGATGTAATTTGGATTTTTGTTCCAAAGCATGGGGAGTCTCTGTGACAGGAATCTATCCCTCCAGCATGTTCTATTTATTGTTGTGGCGAGGTTTAGCTCAGTAGAGCGCGTGGTTCGCAGTGACTTGGATTTCTTTAGGTGGAGCATGTCCATCAATTCTGAGTTGGACATGGCTTTGTAAGTCAGGCAGAGATCACCTCTGAGTAAGCGATATGCCACTGAGTACAGACAGAGGTTTTTCAGTCAGGCTTCATAGGACATATGTTTGAGGCCAGTAATCCTCTTGGTGAGGTACTTTTGTGGTCTTTCCAGCTGTTGGAAGTGTCTTGTGAGGTACATCCCAAATGGGGCATTGTACTCTGTGATGGGTCTAATGAGTGACGAGTAGAGGGGCACTATAACCTCTTTATTTCTAGATGCGAACCCTTTAGTAATTAGATTGGTCACATAGAAGGATTTCCTAACTACTTTGGCAATATGATTGTCAAAGGAGAGATTACTATCTACCTGGGTCCCCAGATCTCTTATTACCTCTTCTGTATTAAGGGGGCTGCCACCTATGTGGTAATTCGTGGGTGTTTTGTTTTTCCCAAATGGGATGAATATGCATTTTTTGGCATTTAGCTTGAGGCCATGACTTTGACACCAGGTGTCTGTCTCAGTAAGGCCCTTTTGGAGGATGTCCGTGTCAGCCGGAGAGTCAATTATGGCTCCCAGTTTGCAGTCATCGGCGAACTTGGTTAGCCATAGTCCTCCTGTGTTTGCCTGTACTTCTGAGAAGTATATGCCAAACAGTAGGGGTCCCAGGACCAAGCCTTGTGGGACAACACATGTGACTGGTTTAGAGTCGGACCTGGAGCCCGCTATTCATACTGTGTGGGTTCTGTCTGTAAGCCAGTTAGCAACCCATCTCGTGACGTAGGGGTCATGTTCAGGCTGGTGAGTTTTTCTGTAATACCTGAGTGGGGAATGATGTCGAAAGCCTTGGCGAGGTCAAGGTAGGGTGTGTGAACCACCTCTCCCTCGTCTATGGCCTTGGTGACTGTCTCGAAGAAGTCAACCGGGTTTAGTAGGCATGATCTGCCCTTAACAAAGACGAACTGGGTCGGGTCAAGTGTTTGGAGGTTCCCAATGTCTTTGTTAATGAGTTCCATGATGATGCGGTCCATAGTTTTGCAGACCAGGCTAGTCAGGCTTATGGGGCGATAGTTACCAGGGTCAGTTGTGGCCCCTCCTTTGTGGAAAGGAATAACTGTTGCTGTGCGCCATTCTATGGGCACGTAGCCTGTGGAGAGACTGAGGTTGAACAGCATGTTTAGGTGGGGGGTTAATTTGTTCTGTAGTTCGTGCAAGACGCAGCCTAGGAAACCATCTGGTCCCATTGATGCTGTGTTTTTGGCTTTTGAAAGGACTGTTTTCACCTGTGCGTCTGTGATTTTTGGGACACTACATTTTTCTGGTATTGTTGTGAGCCCTTTTGGAGGTGAGAGAGGGGTGAAAATTGTACTGAATCTATCTGTCAGGATGTTGGCAATATCAGTAGGTTCAGTATATTTTGTGCTGTTTTGCACTAGTTCAGTGCATATCTGCGAGTTGCCACTTAGATTCGTAACATAGCTAAAGAAGGCTTTGTGGTTATCTTTTGAATCCTTTGCTATTTTTCTTTCGAAGTTAGCCTTGGATGATTTCATGAGGGACCTTAGATTCTTACTGATACTGATCAGGGATGTCTTTGCTTTCTTTCTGAATTAGTTTCCTCCTTCTATTGTATAGCCTGTTAATTGCAGGGGTCCGCTAAACTGGTTTCCTTCTCTTAGAGGAGTGAGTCTTGGTTTTGCTAGGGATGGCATGATCCATGCATCCTTGTAGGTGCTCATAGAGTGCATTTGTAAAGGTTTCTTCATCTTGGACAGCGTTATCCTTTAGCGTGGGGGCTGTGAAACTTACCACCTCTGTCTTAAGTAATGTGAAGTTTGCTTTAGAAAAGTTTTTTACTGTGGTTTCCTTAGTTGGGGGTGGTGGTGGAGTGTGGACATCCAGAGTGATTAGTTTATGGTCTGATCTAACCAGTGACGGGTTGACCTCCGGTGTAGAACACCTGTCACCCATGCTGGTGATGACCAGGTCCAATATGTTTTCACCTCTGGTAGGGGAGTTTACCAGCTGATCCAGGGAGTTTGAGTTGATGAATTTCAGGAAGCACTGGGCCTGGGAATTTGTACTCGAGTAGTTTTCCCAGTGAATGGTAGGGTAATTGAAATCGCCCAATATCAGGGATTTCGGTAGGACCTTCATGTTTTCCAGTGTCTCCAGAAAGGTGAAGTGGTGGTCCTGGGTCATGGAGGGTGATCTATAGCAGGCCACAATTTGCATTGCAGATTTGCCCGATGTTAGTTGCACATGGATGATCTCAGAGGTATCATGCTGCGCCACTAACTTGAAGGTGTAGGTATCCTTGCTGAATATGGATACACCCCCTCCTTTTGTGTTTCGGCCCATGTTCTGTGGCCGAAACGTGTGGTATGAGTTGTAGCCCGGTAGTGCTGGGGTGCTCTCTGGAGCCTTGAACCAGGTTTCAGTTACTGCACAGATGTCGACATTTTCCATACTAAGGAGTGCTTCGAGCGTGTGCATTTTGAGATTTAAACTCCTGGCGTTGAGTTGCATAACCCTCAGTTTTTTGTTAATTGTGCTGTTTACGGAGGTGGGTTTGACTTTTGAGCCTTGCCTAAAAAGGCACTATGGGGGCAGCAAGAGCATTGACCAGTATTCGAAAGTCTAGGGGTGACAGGTGCAAGCCGTCTCTTGCGAAGCAACGTGGCTAGCCGAGCATGTCGTCCTAGGCTGACGGACACTGGATCCCCTTTGAATGACACCAGAAGCTTAGCAAATTGTTGAAATTGATAATTTTTTCTTTATACTGAGGTATCATTCTTGGTGAGGGCAGGATGCTACTCAGGGTCAGAGTCATACCAGCCTGGGCTGCATGATCAGAGAGCTCTGCCATGTCTCTTTTCATGTAGTCCAGGGAGGTACGTTTCAGGTCATTCACACCAACATGAGCAATGACAGAGTCATATTTGTACTTGTTCTGGAGTGACCTGAGTGCTTGTGTTATGTAGCGGATTCTGGCTCCCGACAGGCGGCTAACAGTAACCTTCTGCTTGTCCAGCCTAGTGAGTGGGACATCGGTGTGCCTGACTATAGAGTCGCCTATTACTAGTGTGTTAGGTATGTTATTTCGCCTTAAGGGCTGTGATTGTGCGACACACTGATTTTGTGTTTTATGTGTTGTCTGGTTTGTGACGGGAAGTGCAAGTTGTCTGGGTGTCTGCTTTGGTGGCCTCTGATGCTTTTGCATGTTTTTATTTAGAGCCTCCGAGTATGATTGTGTGTATTTATGTATATTTTTTGCCAGTGCTGTTTAGTAGGTCTGTGTGTGGCTGGAGGTATGGTGCAAGTGTTAACCTTCTCCTCTTGACTGTCTGTTGCAGTCTTGGGTGGAGACAGCTTAGCTTCCAGTTTGGCTGTATAATTGCTTCTCTTGCATACGTTAGTGTTTTGTGGTAGGAGGAGAGGGTTGTCTGTGTACATGAGGCAGTTGTAACATTGCCTCAGGATACCCAGATTCACCAGCTGGACTGGAGAGTGCACCTGAAGTTGCCCTTTGGTCATGCCTGAATAGTAGGGTGAGCTGCTTAGTCGCTTGGTTGGTGAGGGGTGAATAAAGAGCCTTGCCCTGCTTGACAGTCAGTGTCAGGGTATATTAGTGCTTGCTATTAGGTCTGAGCAAGTGCTGGGCTGTAAGATGTTTTCTGAGTGCTTAGGTTGAGAGCTAAGACTAGTTTGAAGGGAAGAACTGAAGAGGAGACTTAGTGGAGCCGGGAATACTTTAACCATAGCTAACTGGCACTGCCAGGTGCGTAAAACTGTGCAAATGCAGTTTTTATAGTAGGGAAATGAAAGAGATAGAAATTAGCCCAAAATGGCCAATAAACTACTAGCCTCTGGGCTGGAACCACTCCTCCAGGGACAGATAAGTTGCTCAAACTCCCCTCTCTCACAGGTGAACAGAGAAACTTCCTTCTATCCAAGTAAGGTATGGGTAACTCAGAAACTAGTATCACAGCCCTGAATTCAGCACTAGCCTGAAAGGTGGACTATACTAGCTTAGAAAGGCGGGAAACGAGGATTTGTTTTGTTTGTTTTTTTGAAAAGATAAGGCAAAAACTGTAAAAAATACACTTAAAACAGCTTTAAACGACTACAAACAATCAGACAAGGCTATTGCACTTTAGTGTGTAGCCTACAACAGTTAAACAAATTATTTAAACAAAAAGCAATGGTTCATCTCCCAGGCCCCTACTTGTAAATGTTTCACGTCCCAGGGCCCTGCTTAAACTTAACAGTACAAGAACTTGCTTGAGAGTTATGATGCATGGCTAGGCTTAAAAAGGCCACTGTGGTCATTAGCTTACTACTTACCTATGAACTGCTCTTAACATTGCATCCCTGGTGTATAGTGGTACAGCTATATATATATATATATATATATATATATATATATATATATATATACATACACACACACACACACACTTGCGCGCGCACACACACACACACACGTGTGTGTGTGTGTAAATATATATATAAATATATATATATATATATATATATATATATATATATATATATCAATATATAGGTCGCATTCAGAAGATGACTCAATGGAAAGTCAATCTTCGTAAGTTGAAACTATTTGACTGACTTTCTAGCAATGTTGAACCTTTTGAATGGAGATTGTGGTACAGTGGGGATCAGGGAATTTACCCTTTTCCCCACTGTAGTGCAGTCTCAGAAATGGTATATATAATATGCAGGAGTGTGAATGGTGCAAAACATTGAATTCTGTTGTTCATATTTTCAGAAAAAGCAATCATACTGTCTCAACCATATGAAGTTCAGCTTTTCATTGAGTCAATCTTCTGAATGGAATCTATCTATCTATCTATCTATATATATATATATATATATATATATATATATATATATATATATATATATATATATGTGTATATATATATATATATATATATATATATATATATATATATATATATGGGTTACCTTCATTTGATTGAAATTTCATTTGATCTAAACTCATTTGATCGAAATTTCATTTGATCGAAAACCAGTATTCCAGGCAAATAACAGGTATTTGTCCCCCTCCCCAAGGTCGTGCGACCCTGGAGTTGGTATATATAGTTCGAGGGTGTGTGGGGGGTGTGGGAGGGCAAAGCCCCCCACCTATTTTTGTTCAAAATCTGTACTTTGTGTTATTTTCTTCTTTTAAAGGAAACTAGGTGTCGATCAAATGAAGGTAACCCATATATATGGAACCGGGGCTTTAGTCAAGGTGGAGGGAGTTCTGAACAGCTCCGAATGCCAGTCACTTTTGGCCCAAAACCGTCCGGCATCTGCTATAAAGATGAAGATGAAGAAGAATTTCACCTTTCAACATAACAATGACCCCAAGCATACATCCAAATCAACAAAAGAATGGCTTCACCAGAAGAAAATTAAAGTTTTGGAATGACCCAGCCAGAGCTCAGACCTAAATCCAATAGAAAATCTGTGGGGTGGCCTAAAGAGGGCTGTACATAAGACATGTCCCTGCAATCTGACAGATTTGGAGCGCTTTTGCAAAGAAGAGTGGGAAATTATTGCCAAGTCAAGATGGCCATCTGATAGACTCCTACCTAAGAAGACTGAATGCTGTAATTAAATCAGCTTCAACAAAGTATTAGTTTAAGGGTGTGCACACATATGCAACCAGTGTATTGTACATATTTTATTTTTTATATTTTTCCCCTAACCGATTTGTTTGTTTTTCAATTGAATTGTACAGGTTGTAGGACACATTAAAGGTGGGAAAAGTTATGAAATGATGTATGTGGTCTCATTTTTTATATCACAAAAACCTGGCATTTTAACAGGGGTGTGTACATGTTTTATATCCACTGTACATTATATATTTACATTGGTTGCATATGTGTGCACACCCTTAAACTAATACTTTGTTGAAGCTGATTTAATTACAGCATTCAGTCTTCTTAGGTAGGAGTCTATCAGATGGCACATCTTGACTTGGCAATAATTTCCCACTCTTCTTTGCAAAAGCGCTCCAAATCTGTCAGATTGCAAGGGCATGTCTTATGCACAGCCCTCTTTAGGTCACCCCACAGATTTTCTATTGGATTTAGGTCTGGGCTCTGGCTGGGTCATTCCAAAACTTTAATTTTCTTCTGGTGAAGCCATTCTTTTGTTGATTTGGATGTATGCTTGGGGTTATTGTTATGTTGAAAGGTGAAATTCCTCTTCATTTTCATCTTTATAGCAGATGCTGGAAGGTTTTCGGCCAAAAGTGACTGGCATTTGGAGATGTTCAGAACTCCCTCCACCTTGACTAAAGCCCTGGTTCCAGCTGAAGAAAAGCAACACCAAAGCATGATATTGCCACCACCATGCTTCACCGTGGGGATGGTGTTGTTTTGGTGATGCAAAGTGTTGTTTTTGCGTCAAACTTACCTTTTGGAATTTGTGGCCAAAAAGTTTAACCTTGGTCTCATCAGACCATAGCACATTTTCCCACATGCTTTTGGGAGACCTTATGTATTGTTTTGCAAATTTTATCCGGGCCTGGATGTTTTTCTGTGTAAGAAAAGGCTTCCGTCTTGCAACCCTACTCCATAGTCCAGACATATGGAGAATATGGGAGATTGTTGTCACATGTAGTACACAACCAGTACTTGCCAGAAATTCCTGCAGCTCCTTCAGGGTTGCTGTAGGTCTCTTGGCAGCCTCCCTGACCAGTTTTTGTCTTGTCTTTTCATAAATATTTGAGGGATGTCCAGTTCTTTGCAACATCACTGTTGTCCCATATTTTCTCCACTTTTTGATGACTGTGTTTACTGTGTTCTATAGTATATCCAGTGTTGTGGAAACGTTTTTGTACCCTTCTCCTGACTGATATCTTTCAGCAATGAGATCCCTTTGATGCTTTGTAAGCTCTCTGTGAACCATGGCTTTTCTGTAGCAGACAACTGAGTAAATGTCAGGAAAATCTTACTAGGAGAGCAGAACTTTACTGGGGGTTAATCAGAGTCTCTTTAATTGATGGCAGGTGTGTACCCAAGAAGACTGAATGCTGTAATTAAATCAAAAGGTGCTTCAACAAAGTATTAGTTTAAGGGTGTGCACACTTCTGCAACCAGTGTATTTTACGTTTTTTTATTTTTTATTTTTTATATTTTTTCACGTAACAGATTTGTTTGCTTTTTCATTTGAATTGTACAGGTTATAGGTCACATTAAAGGTGGGAAAAGTTTTGAAATGATTTATTGTGGTCTCATTTTTTTATATCACAAATACCTGGCATCTTAACAAGGGTGTGTACACTTTTATATCCACTATATATATGCGTTTGTGTGTGTATATATATATATATAGATATATATATATATATATATATATATATATATATATATATATAGATATATATATATATATATATATATAGATATATATATATATATATATAGATATAGATATATATATATATATATATATATATGATGATAGGAGGTACTGCAAGCACAGCTATCTGGAATTTTGTAAATAATTATATGTCATTTGTGAATATCGAAGTGATTTATACAAGATGCTTATGTTACAAATGTATTAGAACTGCATGTCATATGTATTAGAACTGCATGTCATATGTATATCAAACTGATTTGTATAGATGTTTGCGTTGAAAAGATATTTGTAAAGTGCTTGTGTTTGAAATGTATCCACACTGTGCTCTGCTGGAGAGAACAGAAATGTACATGCCCTATTGTAACTGCTTAAATGTATATGTTGTAACAGAGGAAACTGGAAGGTTGACCTCAGTCCAGCAAACTTTAAAATATGTCTGAAATTCAATCACTTTACAGGCTAGGCCATAAAGATGCTATCTCATAGATTTCAATACAGCAAGAGACACAACATTTGTACTAGGAAGTTTCCCGTACTGTCTTTGGGGTGAACTGATTACTATTTTGGTAGCGTGGAAGTATGCAATTGTTTTGTTACTATCAGCACGTGCCACAGATCTGAGCAAAAGCCCTTGTGTGTGTATTTTTACAGGTAGGTGCTAAGTCCTGCCAGCTTCCAGGAATTGGTGGTTTGCATGGTAACTAAAAGTCAGATGACCAGAAGTGATATCATCCTGCATGCTATTCCAGATGTAATATTTTAGATATTATTTTGAAAAGTCTCTTAGTGAGACTGTGCATTTGTATTCTGTCTTTGGCCTGACAACAAGAAGGACCATTCAACATATTGTCTGCCTTGCTTTATTAAGTAAGTTATTAAGAAATAGTGAGTCTCTTAGATTCAGTCAGGAATATATTGAAGCTTAGTTTAGATACTGTTTTTCTTTATTTTTCTGAGCCTGTAATTCAGTTATTTTAAATATTTCCTGTGATTTGAACTCTGATATCATGGTGAATATATACTTAGTATTTTCTTGTTCTTTATTATTTGTTATTAAATATATTTATACCTTTCATTGTGGCTGATGTTTGTAGAGATATTTAAGTTTTGAGAGTACTTGTATATTTATTTGGTGACATTGTGTGGGCCACTCCTCATAGCCTTGCTTTTGGTAAAACTGCCATTTGTATTAATATTAATTTCACTCCGTAAAATTGGGCACCCTTTGTTAAGGGCCTTAAAGTAGCTGGCGAAGGGTTCTGGTGGCAGTGATAACAACGTTATTGTCTGGAAAAGAGGGGGCATAGCTAGTAAACCTGTGTCAGCCTTTCCCAGATGTGTGTGCATGTAGGTGTGTGTGTGTGTGTGTGTGTGTGTGTGTGTGTGTGTGTGTGTGTGTGTGTGTGTGTGTGTGTGTGTGTGTGTAAAACAATTCACAAAGAGTGTGTGTGTCAGCTATTGGGCAGTGACACAAAGCACTGGTTGGACAGAGAGAGTGTTCGAGGACTTGACTTTGAAACCTGGTTAAGTACTCAACTCTATAGCTGTACCAGTGTGGAGTCTTATTGGAGATCTGGAGGAAGACAGACATCCAGACCCTGGATTGATTCTGTCCCCTGTGTGCTGTTAAGGGAAATTGCACTTGATGCAGAGATCTACATCTGGAAATACTATGTATGTACCAGTGAACGTCCCCCACAGGTGCTAGTGGTGAGGATTGAGGCTCCTTGATTACTGGCCCAGAGGTGGAGGATTGTCACAACAGATATAGCTATAGATACAGATATTTATTTATTTGTTTAATTAATTACCTTTAAGGCAAACTATTATACATTAGCTTTAGTATCTAGCGATTCCTCTCTAACCCAAGTTATTATGTGCAAGTGCCATTAAGGCATAATGATATAAGGTTATCTCTTATGGCTAGTGTTCCACTTTCCCCTTGTCTTTAGAGTTATTCCTGGTGGCTAGTGGTCTCCCCCACCCAATGTTGCAGGCTTTGCTCAGTACCCTGGAGATTTATGGAAGTATGACAGCTCCCCCCACATGCATGTACACGTTGGGACATTCTTTTCACAGACACACACACACACACACACACACACACACACACACACACACACGCACGCAACCCCACAGATACACACACTTGTGCACCCTTTAACACTATCTGAGCACTTAACTTCCCAGCACTTACCTCTACCCTTACCACAGGCAGTTCTGAGGAAGAACTCATAGATAATTAGCATATGCCTATAGCATGGAATGCCTCACTAGCATCTTGCATGGCTGCAGATACAGCCCACCCACTACTGCACGTCTTTGTGCAACAGCACTGCAATATAGCTATCTCTGAATACAGTACATTCAGTGTACACCTCATGTAAACTTTCCTGAATATAGCCTACTGTGTCTTACAAATCTATTACAGTATGTAGTATTGCGTTACTGCAGAAAGGGCCAAGGGAACGATGAACACCAACCAGATGACAGTAAATGATATTTATTCAGCCAAAGCAGACGTTCCACAAACCACATTAACGCTTCACAAATACAATACGTTTTTGTTCATAACAAACTTCATCAGATGTGGACTGACAACATAAAGTGCACATATATTCATTTATTTATTTATTTATTGACATTTGTTAACCGGGAAAGTCCACTGGGCCAATGACCCATTTTCATTGGAGGCCTGGGGAGAAAAGCTCCATACAATCACAGAAATTTTTACATACCATCAGCTTAAATTTGAAAGTCAAGAAAGTTTTTACACAATACAAATTGAAGTAGATATAAAAGACAAATACATATTTAGAGGTATACAATACAAGAAAAATAAACTCAGTGTGTTAGATTTTTAGTAATTCTGTTTGTATATTCTCATAAGTAAGAATACTGTTTAATTAATGTTTATTCAGCCACAGAAATAAAGAAAGCAAGAGAGATTGACTACAAAGAAAGATATTGTAAATTGTAACTATATTAAGTTAGTAAAAGTATTTGTAGAGTATGTATATCCTCCTTGGATAGCTGTGTGGTAGATCTGCAGTTCTTCAGAACTCAGGAGGCAGAGAAAATTCCTACATAAGGACAAAAAGGCTATTTAACTGTTTAGATTTTTTTTTATTAATTTGTGTTCTTCCTTCCAGTTATAGTTGATACACAACAACTCTTTGCATTTTCTCACATTGCCCCATGGCTTAGGTTGTAGCTGATAAAGATCCTTGATGTAGCCTACCAAACCGTTTAATAAGCAAACTGATAAGCTAGCTACGTGCTGCTGTAACTAGTAAATAATATTTTTATGTCCCCTGCCAGTTAACACTATTTACTGGTGTCATTCTTGTAGTGTACATATCTATTTTGCAGTCCTTTAATCATCCCTTTCATATGCAGCACACTGCCATGTAGAAACTTGTTTTTTTCTTATATGAGGTTTTGAAGTGTCTCATTTAATTAAATTCAGGACGGGTCTCTGCTAATGCTTCATCTCGGCAACCTGTCAGGTGGATTGTATTTTGTTAACTGACTTCTTAAAATGAGTGCTTTTCTTAAACCAGTAATCTTAGCTGTGCCCAAGTTAGTAGTAATTTATTTATTATCTGTTTATTTATTTTATTTGACATTTATTTACTGAGAGAGTCCAATTGGGTGGGTGCCCATTTTCAGCAGTGGCCTGAGGAGAAAAGTTCCAGGGACAATTAGCATAGTGCATTAGCTTATTACAGAGCAACAGTGAACATTTTCAGATACAAGAAAGAACATGCAGTAATGGCTAGCACATAATTTACATATATTAGATGAAACATACTTACACATTAACTACAGACATTAGATATTACTAAGAAGACTACATACATAAGACAAGTCTTTACAAATGATTCAGATCGGTATGATTCTGCTGGATAGTTAAATCCTTTTTGTTTATTGTAATGCAGTTATATAATGCAATTACCTTGTAGATCTGAGAAGAGACAAAGATATACAAGTCCCTTTGTAGTAATGGTATTTCCTTTGTATGCTGTAAAACAAAGGCATTCTAACTGGAGATACATACTATATAAGCAGTCTTCAGATAGCTGTGAGCTGTGCAGACATTTACTCCTTTATGTATCTGACAGATAATAAAGGCATGGCTTAATACATTAGTTATACTGCACTGGGGTTCATATTGGAAACAGATTTTAAAATATGAAGCTGCGTAATGCATACTTGGTCTTAGATATAAAGCATGTAAAAAAACTTTAAATAACATGGCAGTTAGCGGCTTTTTTCAGAACATTTTTTTGCTCTATGTTTGTGGGATTAGTAACAGTTGCATATCCACTTTACACAGTTTTAAAGAAACTTGATTTCTGAAATATGCTTTTGGTGGGCAGTAGACACATATAATTTTAAGCTTTTTAAGTATAAGTAATAATGTAATAATAAAATCCATACAGAGAAAAGCTAAAGTGGGGTGTTAATGTGTGCCTTTCTAAAGTATATCAGAAAGCCTTGCTGACATTCCAGGTATTGCTTGTCAAGCTGTAGAATTAGCACAGATCCTAATGAGTTTATTATGATGCAGTCTTTTGGGTGACATTTGATTTATAAATTGCATCTATTTTGAGATTGCTTTTAATGCTACATTTTGTGTGCTGCAAAACTAGGATACTGGAAAGACAGAACCTTCAACAGTGATTTTCAGGACTGCTAAACTCTTTCATCAGTAAGAAATTTAGTAAATACTACACTGAAGCTGAAAGTGCCAGACTATTTTAGCAATTTAGAATACTGGGGTAAAAATGTGTCTGATAGTGAAGTAGCTTCATCATTGCATTTGCTGGAGAAGGCCACATGTCCACAGACGATTTAAGAATAATACAGGTCTCCAGAAGGAGGCAGGTATAAAGGCAGGAAACAAGAATTATCCTGCAGGAGAGAACGCCTACATGTTGATTGTCTTGCACCATGATACGCAGACATAAGCTATGAACTACTAATAAGCTAATATCATTTGATATGAAGGTTGTTTCCTCAGTTTTCTTTTGTTTGTACTGGTTCAACAATAGCATGAACATCTAGCAAGGAGCATAAAGCTCTTACTTTTTATGGGCTTAGGAATTCACATTGAGGGACAGACTAGTATTGGGTATAGGCCAGCACTGGAGAGATGGCTTGTATTTAGAGAGACCTAAAAACCTAAGTAGCTTAATACTGCAGTCCAAAGCATTTAAACTAGCCGTGTGTGTGTGTGTGTGTGTGTGTGTGTGTGTGTGTGTGTGTGTGTGTGTGTGTGTGTGTGTGCGCGTGTGCGTGTGTTTGAGGAGTTGCAGCAACTGGAGCTGTCAAAACAAAATGTTGTGTGAGTATATCAGATGTATTTATTTTTTATTTGTATTCCAGTGTGTACGTTTGCATAGGGAATAGTATTAAGCACAATGGGGGGCATGGGACTGAGTGGAGATCTGTATACAAAGCAGACTGTAACACCATAATTTGTGATCTACAGGTTGTAAAGTATTAGCTCCACATACTGTACTTTACTTGTGCTGCTGCTGGAAAAAAAGGCTAGTCTACCCCACTTTAGTTAGACCGAGGAAAAGATAGAATAGCTTATTTCTGTGACAATTTATTCTCTCTTTCAGCAACACTCACTTGGATGAATTCACTCACATGGGGGGGGGGGGGTCTTTAGAGGCTAAAGCATAGCTCTGAACAAATTGGGGATAAATCCAGAAATAATCAGGGACAATCATGGACACTTTTAAAATATAAGTACAAGCAAGTTGAGACATTGACAGATGAAGTGAATGTGAATTAATATACATTGTCTGAAGTAAAATAAGTTTATAACTACTTATTATGATTTTCTTTTAAGTGTAACTCACTGTCATTTCTCTGAAGTTCACCACTTTTAGGAGAGATTAAGAGGGACAGAGCTGAAAGTTTAGTCAAAATTGGAGGTTTCCCAGAAAATCAGGCAAAGTTGACAGGTATGGGCTAAAGCCACCTGCTGACTGTTATTTCTTGCCTAGGAAGAGTAGCAAATGGCACTAAATTATTGAACACTAATTTACTAAGTAAATGAAACTAGGAAAATCACTTTGACAAAAGCAACTTTTGTATTCCATAATAGTGGCTTGTGTTCCTTGGTGTATTTTGTCACAAGTCACTGTTTAAATTGAGTACATATTAGCTGCATATGGTCTTAAAGTTCTAATGCTTGCTTACACATTAGGTTTTTGTTCCAAGTGATATTTTTTCCTGAAAATTTCCTAGTTGTTTCTGTAAACATTTAAAAATTAAACTTGTAAACTTGCCAGTTCAGTGTCCTTTTGCCAAAGGTAAAATGAGATTTTAGAAGTGCACAGTTTTCTTATTTTAATTTATAATTAAGGACTATCAGGTACTGAGGCATTACACAAGCTGATTTTTGGACTTTATAGATGATATCTCTGGCAGTGTACAAAATTTCTCAGTCTCACAGAAAAATTCAGTCCTTATTGGCAAGACCTTAATGGTCTGCAGACTCGTGTTGAGTCACTAAATGTCTTTAAATCAAAAGCTGTTTAGTCCAAAAAATATTGATAAAAAACACTTGCAGCCATCACCAATTAGAAATCCTTTTTTTTTTTTTTTTTTTTTTAAGAGGGAGTCCTATATATGAAGATATATATGGTTTGGCAATATGTTGACGGCAAGAACATTGACAGCAAAAGGTTGACATATGCAGAAGGTCAACAGTTTTGCTAGATCGACAATCCCAAGTTTTGGAAATATTCTCTTTCCCCAGGGATTGTATGGTCTTGGGGACTGGGTGGTGCAGGCAGTCTCCCCCCACTACAAAAATGATATTATTTTGTTTTTTGTTGCTTGTGAGGGTTTTACTCGTGAGTCGTGCATGAGCAGTTGAGTGTCAGCGTTTCCATTGTCAACCTTTTGTGATCGATGTTCTTGCTGGTGACATTGTGGTGTGTTGATGGAATGTTGCAATCCCATATCAACTCCAAGGCTGTTCAAAAGTGTGGAAAAGTTTGACTCCAAAGATCTCTGAAAGTGATTTTCTGCAATATTTTTCAGTTAAGCAGAGTTTGATTTAAAGCTGGTCGGTAACCCGACATAAACCCAATGTCTGCTGCAGCTGTAAATGCTGATAATAAACTCTGTGCAGCAGCCCCATGTTGTGAATATATGGACAAACTTACAAAAACTTATTATCATAGCATTTCTGTGGGAAGAGTCCCTAGAAGCAAAATACTTGGAGTTAAAAATGACACAAGCTAGGCTTGAAAGTTCATAAGGCATATACTGCAAACTAGAATCCTAGAAACACCCACTGGACTCCATTGTGCAAAAACAAGACATATAAGTAAATGTAACTTCACGAACAGTTCACAAAAGATGATTAAAGGTAATTATGATTTGGTCATTCTGTGAAGATATGCAGAGTTTAATGAGTTTTGGCCTCTTAATGGATGTACAACAATATATGATGATTTATTGCCCATCCCAACAAGCTCAAGATAAACATATGTCTTTAATAAAGTTTGGCCATCACCTTTATGGCAGCTATACATAAGTATAAAATGTTAGCATTTAGTCAGTGGCTAAGAATATAGCATTACAGAAGGAGGCATGGTACCTGTCAGTTTGCTGTGAAGTACACATATGGCTTGAGTCCTTTGTGTCCGATATTCGATGCAGGTTTCCTTATGGACTACAAGTACCGAAAAAGAAAATATCCATTCCATAGTGCATTTTTAGGTCCCTTAAAAAGCATTAAAAATATACAAAATAAAAACAAAAGTAATGTTGTATTTTCTAAATTCTGGAACTCGAACAATAAAGTTAGTGATTTGGGTGACTTTAGTTTGGTTTCTGTGCTTGGAAATTGGGAGATATTGTTATCTGTATTTTGGTATTGATAATGTGGGACTCGATTGCACATAATGTGGATGGGCAGACAGAACAGGATATAAGGACAATCTGGGTCTACAAGGGTGGGAAATGGGAATAAAGAAGGAGAGGCCACTCTGGACTTCTGTTTGGCAAATGTTTTGGTGGTGAATGACACATGGCTCTACAGTAAAAAGATTTCATACAAGAGTGGCTGACATGCAACTCAGGCAGACTTCCTCTTGGTAAGGAAAGAGCATTAGATTAGAATCAGTGTTTGCAAAGTAATCCCTAATGAAACAGTCGGCTCACTGCATAAACCTGTGATTGCCACAATCAGCTACAAACAGTGGTTAGAGAAGGTTGTGAGGTCAACAGAGACTAAGCTGAAGATATGGAAGCTGACTGGAAAGGAAGCATAAGAGTTCAAGGAAATACTCAGGGCACCTCAGGAAGAAGCAGAAATAAGTGGAGTTGAAGAAGAATGGCAGCATCTCCAAACATCATGTCTGAGGACTACAGAACAGACATGTGGCTGAGCAGGTATGGAAATAAGGTACATAAGGAAACTGGTGGTGGGACACAGAAGTCCAGGAAGTCAGCAAAACAAATAAGGATGACAGGAAAGAGTGGGAGAAAAGACAGACTAAACTAAGAAGCAATAGTGGTTGGCTAACAGAGAGGCTAAAAAAGGAGTTGCAGTAGCAAATAACAAGGAATAAGCTGCATTCTGCCATCTTCTGGAAAGTGACTCAGTGGATGGTACAGAGGAACTCTTATCAGGTTGTAAGGTAAAGACAGAAATATAAAGAAGATAGTCATCAAGCACCATTTATAAAAAGAAGTCAGCAACAACCTGCTCATCAGTACTTAGGGCATTAAATCAGATGGAAGGTACTTCTAGCAGATCTGAATAAAGAAGGTGTACTGATCCAGAAGCAGCCTACAATGAAAGAAGAGGAGCTCACCCTAGAAGAAATAAGAACAGCACTATGGAAAATGAAGTCAGGGAAAGCAGCAGCCTCAGATGAGGTCAAAGCAGATACGATTAAGATGGGTAGATTGGGGAGAAATGGTTCATGAGGGTATTTATAGCATTATGGAGAGAAAGGCATATCCAAGATGTTTGGAGAATGAGCATTGTATTGCCAGTGTAGAAGAACAAAGGGGACATTTACAACTATGAGCAGTATAGAGATATCAAACTCCTGTTACACTGCATGAAAGTTCTGGAGAGAGTGATTGATAAATGAATATGTAGAGTAGTAGAAAGGAGGACGAGATATGAGCAGTTTGGATTCTGATCAGGATGCACCACAACTGACATGATGTACGCGGTGAGACAGAGGAGAAGAAGCTAGAGATGAGGAAAGAGTCCATTTGGGCATTCCTGTACTTGGAGAAAGCATATGATAAAGTGCCAGAAAAGTTGCTGTGGACAGTCCTGTGATAGTTTGAATTCCTGGAAACATCGGTAGAGTTAGTGTAGGTTATGTACAGGGACCCAAAGACACAAGTACAAACAGTGTTCAGACTCAGAGAGGTTTCCACTGGGAGTGTGTGTGCATCAGGGTTTAACTCTGACCCCACTACTGTTGATACTACATTAGCAAACAGGTTGGAGGGGATGGGTCAGTAAAGTTACTGTGTGCAGATGATGTGACATTACAGTCAGACTCTGAATATAACTTTAACAAATGATAGAGGAATGGAATGAAAACTGAAGTACACTGGATGAAACTGAGCACAGATAACATAGCTGTAATTGCAGCAGATGGGGGAAAACAGAAGAATCTGAAAACTGAGATAGAAGGGAAAGTAGTTAGTGCAGGTTAACAGCTTCATGTATATGTGAGGAGAGGTTGAGGAGAGTCTGAATGAAAAGATCAAAGCCAGAATTTGAGGGGCTGCATCCAACTGGTACAGGGTGTTGGGGCAGTGTACAGCAGAAGGATGGCAAAGAAGCTAAAAGGTTGTTGTTTGTCTTTCGGCTTTTTCCCGGTAAGGGGTCGCCACAGCGGAACTCCGGTCCGCTAATGATTGGCAGTAGATTTTTACGAAACACTGAGGTGCCAGCTAGACGCCCAACCTTTAATGAAGACATGCCCATTTACGCACGCATGTCTTTTGAATGCAACCCACCCGCGGGGAGGACATGCAGACTCCACACAGATGGCACTCCCAAGTCAAGCCGAGAATCGAACGGGAGAACGTCTTGCTGTGAGGTAATAACGTTACCGCTGTACCACCACGGAATACAAGTAATAAAAAACAGTGGTATGACTACTGCTGTAAGGTACAGCAACCTGGGCATTGAAGGCAGAGCAGATGAGGAGGCTAGAGGTGATGTCGATGAGGTGTCTAAGTTGAGTGGCAGGATGTACACTGTGGGCAGATGAAGAAATGAGGATATCAGAGCAGAAGATCAAATAGTACCAGCTAAAGAGAAGATCATAGGTTACTATGATTTGGGCACATGCAGGAAAATAGAATAAAATCTGGTGAAAAAGATTTAGGACAGATAGGAAGAAGGCAAGAGGAAATAAGGGCATCCGGCAATGAGATGAAATGATTGTCTGAGAGAAGGCCTGCGACAGTCATGCATGACTATGGAAGAAGTTAAGAAAGTGGCATTGAATTTTGAGAGATGACAGTTGACGCGACACTCTGACCAAATACAGGAAATGGGCAAAAGGGGGAGGGGGCTGGTGATGACGATATTTGTATATTTACCAACACCTATTACAAAGATCTAAAATACATATCACAAATTCCGAAATATATTTCCTTTTGCCATTGAAGATTCAGTGAAATAGATGGCATTGTCTCAAAATTTGTAAAAGGAGCACCTATATACTAGAAGCTATGAAAATATAGCACTGATATCCTGCATGATGGCACTGTTTCCTCATGGGATAAGGAAGCTTGCTAGAAGTCTATCACAGAGAAATAAAATTTAGTGCAGAGCCAGTGATAAATTCTTTTAGGTCTCCAAAATAAAATGGAGCAAGAGGTGAAGATAATGGTAACCTTAGATGTATTTTAACAGGCAGTTATAGCCAAGAGAACTGTTTAAAGGTATGGTCACTCTTGTAAAATAAATACAAGATTCATATTTGCATTTATTTTATTTAGAGTTGTTTTACAGGATAGTACAGTGATTGTAAATGACAAATTGCAGGTACAGTCTGAGTGAATAAATGTATTAACATATAGAAATTACAGACAATATCACAAAAATACAGAAAGTAGTGGTTAAGATGCAATATATCGATGTAATGCATTATACACAATGTGTACACGTGAAGCAATCTGATATATACAGTGTTTACAAATACAGAACTGATCTGAAGAGTGTAAATGCTGATGAGGTTTAAGTAGGTATTAAAATGCGAGTAGGTTGTTAAGTGATATGGCCCATGGAAAGACAACTACAGTGAAACTTACTTGGGCTTTGATTATGCTCAGAATTTGGAATATGATCTGCAATATCTGAACACAGTAATTAAAAGAGATTATTACTTATTAGTTACAGTTAAAGCAATATTCTCAGGAGAGCCAGAATTTTTTTTGGATTACTAGATGCAAACCAGATTTTGTGGTAGATAATACTTGAATGACAAAGCTTCAATTTATGCATACTTAACATGCCAGTAGGAACACAGGCTTCTGTTTGGTGTGGTTTTATACCTGAGGTGTTTCAAAGAGCGGTTGAATAAGTAATTTAAGACTTGACAGGTGCTGAAAACATAATTCATAATATATTAATGTATGTGGGGAGTGAAAAAGACTAAAAGAGCAGATGAAGAGACTGATGCAGATGCTAAGTAGATTAAGATAGCGCAGTTTAAAGTGAAATAACAGCAAATATAAAATCTGAGTGAGATGGATCATATTATAATGTTGGATGGTCTGAAACCTGATCTGGAAAAGTCTCAGTAGTTGTGCAGATAATAAGATAATAAGGGTAGAAAGCAAAGAAGTATTAGAAGAGTTTCTAGTGTCTTGTAGAGTTTGTCTGTGATAACTGTACCTCTACGAAGAGCAAGATGTGGAGCTGATTGAAGTGCATGAGAAACTAGTTACTGATGTTCTAGTTTTGACTCTCCAGGTATGTTGACTAATTGAAGAAAGCAGATATCTATATTGACTGTACCTGGCGACAATTGTCAAATTGCCAACATCTTCTGAAAAGTGAATAAAGTGAGGGAGCTCCAGAAAAATATTTACTATTACCTTATTGATTTCTCTAAAGCCCTGTGTGGATGATAATAAACTGTGGCAAGTTCTTAGAGAACCACTGAACCAATTAACTTGTAAAATCTGTCCAACAACACCAAGAAAGCATGGTCACCAAAACCTGTTGGACAGATATTACAAGTTTATTGGTTCAGTGGTTCGCTTTTTAAGTTCTACCAAAGTTCTTAGAGAAATTGTGATGCTGGGTCACCAGAACAAGAAACAACAGTTAGAATTGAATAACAAAAGAATAACAAAAAAATAGGAGAGGAATGGAACAAATCTAATGTAATGCCAAGAGTTATGGTATCTATTAATGATCCTAAAGGAATGTGCACATTTTTAGTAATTAAGTATAATAGCAAATTGTGTGCACTACCTAATTTTTACCGAATACCTGGAATAAGTACAAGAGCAGATAAAAATCACTTAAATTTATTACAGAGTCACTGGAAGTGTAGTTTAATTTTAGCTGGTGATTTTATGTATGTCTAATTTTGAAGATACAAGTGAGCAAAAGAAAGCTAAAATTCTAGCTCCAGCTAAAGCATTAAATAAGTGGATTAACAATAATAACTTAACTGATAGATTTAAGGAAATTTCAAGCTATTTAAAGAGTCCTTGCATATATGATGAAATTAAAAGAATTTAAGAGTTACCTCAAGGAACAAATAGAGGATTTTTAAATGATAATTGCCAGGTTAATAGAGTCATGTTATGGGATTCCTTAAAGCATATCAAGGGTAGAATGGAAAGGATGGCATGGTCTAGTAATAAAGTGAAAGATTAGAACAACGAGTTATTAGAAATACAGGATGATATATATATAAAGTGAGGTTTGAACAACAAACTAAGACATCATATAATAATGAAATTGTTAAAAAAAAAATAATGACAAAATACCACATAAAGCAGAGATAGCTCTAGAAAAGTTAAAAGTACAAATGGCTCCAAACAAATCACAGATTAGCACATAGAAGTAAGATGCTAAACAAAAAAAGCACAAACAATTAATATTAGAAATCTCCATACTAACTTACTTTAGATATACAGGGAATGCTCACTGTCTTTAAAAAAATTCTATGGGGATCTTAATAAAAATATTAATTTTGATGATTGTAAATTTGCTAAGTATTTAAATAAAATATTAATAAACTGAATGATCAGCAAATCTCACTGTTAAATCACTCTATTACCGTAATTGAAATTAAAAGATATTTAAAAAAATATATAAAAATGGCAACGCTGTAGTGTTAGATGGTTTAAATATGGAGTTCTACAATCTGCTTCTGCAAATGCTTTAGAATTACTGAGTGAAGTTTTCAGGGTAATCCAGACTGATATAATAATTCTACTCTCATGGAACTTTTCTGTAATTTCTCATATACTTAAACAAAGAAAGGATAAAAAATGATTTCATCATATAGGTCTGTTTCATTGTTAAATGTAGGTTATAAAGTATTCACTTCCATTTTTGCCCTAAAATTAAGAAATATAGTAGCTACATTAATTAACAAAGATCAAACAGGATTTATAGTTAATAGATTAACATATTATAATATCAAAAGGGTAATAACAATTTTGGGATTTAACAGAAAACAAAAAAGGGCTCTTATTGGTTTATATATTGAAAGAGCTTTTGATTCTGTGGATTGGAACTATTTATTTAAAACTTGGGAAACATTTGCATTTCCAGAACAATTTTATTGAATATTAAGAAATCTGTGTAGGGATTTTAAAGCATATATTAAAAACTGGATCTTAGTATTTCTCAAGGGTTTACTTTAGACAAAGGTACAAAATAAGGATATGTCTTGTCTCCTTTATTATTTGCATTAGTAATTCAACCATTAGCTAATAGTATAAGAAACAATAAAAGTAATGGGTTTCAGTTAATAAAAATTTTCAGTCTAAAATACAGCTTTTTGCAGATAGTTTTATTAACCATAGGAGATCTGAACAACTCAGCTGTAGAAATAGATAAAGAAATTGGAAAGTTTCAAGAAATGTTATTATTGAAGTTTAATAATAAAACTGAAAACATAGTGATGAGTCAGCTACTAGATAGTAAGTTAAAAGATAAATATATTTGGGAAGGGCAAGAATTTAAATATTCAGGAACAAACAAATATCAAGATCTTAACATGATTATTAGTCATAATTTTGAAAAAAATAATTGAAGAAGTATTACTCCTTATTAAAAATGTAATGAGTGTTTTTCACTGTTGAAGATAGGTTAGGTTTTATTAAAATTATTATATTACCTAAGATTATCTGTGTGTTATATTCAATAGCCTTACTCCCCGATTAAAAAAAATATTAAAGAAAATGGGAAAAAAATATTAACTTCATTCTTATGGTATCCTAAAAAGGCAAAAATTGCTTATAAAAACATATTAGACTTTGGGTGTATGGTGGTATTAGCTTTCCTGATATAGTATCTTATTTAATTCCTGCAAATTTTAACTCTATTATGCTCTTGATAGGCTGAATTTATACTAGTCAATGGAAAAAAAACATTCAGAAATAGATTATATTACATTCATATAGGTTTATCAAATATGATAGATTAGACGTGTATAACAATCCCTTCATTTGGTTACTAAAACATACTTTAGAAAGAAATTAATTTCAGTCCGTGAACTCTTTAAATACAAAATCACACCCTCTAGTGTAATGTCTTCTGTGCTATGGTCAGACCACAAAATGGTCTCCTTTGAAGTAAAAATAAAACTTGGAACCCCAGCTAACCCTGGAATATTCAGGAACTACTTTAAGGCTAACTTGCTACTATTAATTGATAACCTGGCAAAATTTCAAGCCCCCATAAATAACGAGAACACTGCTGCCTACACTGAACTGTTCACAGAATCCCTATACAAGCATGTTAATAACTGCATCGAGGCAGGAGGACTACAGACCTAACTCAAGAAACAAGTCACCCTGGTGGAATCACAACATCAGTATGCTGTATAATAGAATGTAGAAAATCATGGCAAAATTATGAGTAGTAGCTCCTGACAGGATAAAAACACTCTCATTAAACTAAACAAACAAGTCAGAGGACAAATAAAGTCTACCAAAGCCAGATTTGAGATAAAGAAAACATCAAGGAAATCCACAAGGTATTCTTTAGCAGTGTCCACAACCTCAAAGGCAAGACACAATTGTGTGCAGAGTTCATTGCTAATGGAGCCACCTCTATGGAGCCAGAAGATATAGCAAATCTGCTGGCCAACAAATTCAGCTCCAACTTTATCCCTCTCTTCCCCTCAACCTTCCCTCAGAAAATACCATCAAATATGACTCTCCCTACTGTCACTAGTGAACAGGTCCTTAATACTTTTTCTAAGGCTAAGAACACTGCATCAGTGGACTCAGACAGTATCCTAATATGCCTTCTATATAGCATGAAACACAAAGTATCTGGCCCCTGGAATTGTTATTTAACTGTAGTCTCCAAAAAGGCTGTATGGCTCACTAGTGGAGAACAGCAACAGTAATCCCTCTGCACAAACATGGTCCATCTATCGACCCTGGAAACTACAGACCCACAAGTATTACTAGTCGCATATGCAAAGCCATGGAAAGAATTATCATGGAAATTATCAATACTGACATAGGAAACCTGTAGACACTGTACCCTACCCAGTTTGGTTTCATCAAGCAAAAGTCATGCCTACTCAACTTGGTGGACTTATTTTGAGAAGGTTACCAAAGCAATGAATGAGGCCAAAATGGTTCACACTGCCTACCTTGACCTGGCCAAGGCATTTCACACAATACCCCACTTGGGCATTATTGACAAACTCAATAGGTTAGGTGTAAACCTGTATGTCATCCAGTGGATAGCCACCAGGCTCATAGACAGGACCGAGGAAATTAGAATTGGGGAGACCACCTTTGCAAAGAGGCCATTCATAAGCAGTGTCCCTGAGAGATCAGTCCTGGGACTGCTCCTTTTTAGTGTTTACTTCTCTGAAATCAAGACCAATGTCAATGACCTTTGGCTGACTAAATTTGCAGATGATTGCAAATTAGGAGCAGTCATAGAATCCCTCACTGATGCAAATGATTCACAAGCAGTGTCCCTAAGAGATCAGTCCTGGGACTTCTCCTTTTTAGTGTTTACTTCTGTGAAATCAAGGCCAGTGTCAATGACCTTTGGCTGACTAAATTTGCAGATGATTGCAAATTAGGAGCAGTCATAGAATCCCTCACTGATGCAAATGTTCTCCAGGAAGGGCTGACACAGACAAATAAGCAGTATCAGAGCCATGAAGTAAAACTAAGTGGTAAGAAATGTACAATAGTACCAATTGGGAAGTTATCCACTCCTGATAACTGTAATATTGATAACACACCCCTAAGAGTTGACC
The DNA here is from genome assembly GCF_019279795.1 of Protopterus annectens. NCBI lineage: Eukaryota > Metazoa > Chordata > Ceratodontiformes > Protopteridae > Protopterus > Protopterus annectens. Next base: position 630,927,917 of record NC_056726.1, on the reverse strand, counting down.
CAGTAGTCAGGGACTTAGAGAGACAGACAAACAGTAATCTAGCCTTTGACCATCATGTGTCTATAGTAGCGAGAAAATCATTCTATGTTGTGCAACTTATAAATAAAGGTATGGCATCTAGGTCCAAGGAAGTCATTGTTCCACTGTATCTGGCATTCATCAGACCTATTATTGAATACAATTCCCCCTTTGGCATGTACCTTGCCCAGCACATCCAAGCAGTGGAACATCCGCAGACGTTCCTTACTAAAAGAATACAGGGCACTAGTAAAATGTCCTATGCAGACTGCCTCAAGGCCTTATCCCTGTATTCTGTCTCTTACAGGCTGTTGAGGGGAGATCTATGCTTGGCATAAAAGGCATTGTCAGACCCCACCCTGATGGACCACCTGCATATCCATAAAACAAACAGTGCCAACTTACCCATCCTAAAAACTTAGACCTCAACTGTGATATAAAAAGGACTTGCTGGAGAGACATGTATATTTCCCATAGACTACCCCCTTCTCTGGAACAAGTTTCCCACTCATGTTAAGCAGAGTTCCTCCCTAACCCATTTCAAGTGTAACTTGGACAGCTGGATGGGGAACATGAAATTCTTACCTGTTTTGGCACCTATGTCTCTAATGAACACAGGCAGCCTGTAAATGGTTCATCCCCCAGGGCCCTGCCTGTAAATGTTTCATCTCCTGAGCCCCTGCTTACACTTATTAAGGGTATGAGAACTTGTCAGACATTTGGGATGCATGGCTAGACTTAAAAATGCACTTGTGGTCGTTAGCCTTATAAACACCTATGAACCTATGAAATCAGTTCTAAATATAATTAAGAAATATGTTTATAAAATCCTATTAATTTTAAAATGGAAATTATTTTGCTTTCCCATAACATATACCTCTAGATTTTTGGAAACTCAGAGCACTGTTGAAATGATTATATTAAAAAGAACAGGTTAGTATTATGGCGTAATTGCTTTGAAAAAAGGAAAGCTAAGTCATTAGACTGTTTAATAAAATATTATAATTTGGATGACTCTGTTAATCAGCTTATACTATTCATTAGAAAAAAAAATAGATAAACTTGTAGGTAATATGAGTGAAAAGGAGCAGAACATTATTCCCCCATTCCTTGAATATATGGCTGTTATTACTGAAGGTAAATTAATCTGCTATTGAAATCTGTCCCAAGTTATACAAGTTAATTAAAAATAATAACTTTGATGCAATCTTTGGGAATTTCTTAGTAGTAGACCAAATTACTCAATTGAGGATAAGAGTAACATTGTGCTACTTAAGTCAGTCAAACATTTTCAAGTCTATACTGGAAAGTTTTTATGTGGAAATACACACACAGAGTGTTTGTTATTCCTTATAAAATTACAGAATTTAATAAAGTAACCTTCAATTTGCTAGACACATATGTTTATGGATTGTGAGAATTTAAATGTTTATTGGGAAGAGCTAAGTATTTTTTTTAAAAAAAGGATTATAAACCATTCTTTAACTAGATCAGTAATACTAATGAATGCTCCACTTCCATTATCTATAAAAACTAAACAACAAAAACGTGTTGGAATCTTCTTGTAGTAACTAGAAAAATTACTACAAAAAACAAACAATAAACTTAGTTCCTATATTCAAAGAGTTTCTAAATTAACAACAATTTTATGTAAAACTGACAAAGAAGTGATTACAATAAGGTCTGTAAATCATATTAAGACATCTAGTTGTTCTGATAGTCATGAAATGTTACTATTGAAATAGCAAGATATTTGATTTGCTAACTACATTGGATTACTGTGATGGTTTAATATATTTCTGAGATATGTAACAGTGGGTGATAATGAATTTCTTCCTTTCTGTGTGCATATATATTGTATATATGTTAAATCAATATTTTTAACAGAAAGAACTGAATACATAATAGCTACCGTGTTCAATACTGGGAAATGATTATGACAAGACTGAATATTGTCATCCTACTTATTCAGTTTACATACTGAATATATTGTGCAAAATGCTGGGATCGATCAATAAAATACTTGAATTGAAATTGTTGTTAACCTCAGATATGCCGATAACACCATTCCAATGTCTGAAAATAAGAAGGCACTGACAAGATGTTTGAGAAGGTAAAAGCAGAATGAGGATAAGATGGCTTGTTTTTCAACATTAAAAGTAAAATGTTGTCACCCATGCATCTCAGCCTCTTATAAACTTAGAAAGTTGTTAGAATAACAAGATGTGTGTTGGCACTCATTTTCTGAATAATATGAGGTCCAAAACTCACATTTATACTATTATTTAGCATCTTCAATCCTCACTGATTTGCCAGAAAAGCGCACATTTTATGAGGAACAGACCAAAAAATATGAGACAAAAGTTTGGAAATTCTGCTAAAATCTTTACAGTCGAGAGGTATGACGTTACCTGCCCTATAAATAATTTCATACAGATAAGGAATAAATGGAGGCAATGACAGATTTTATTTTCCTTGTCTTTTCTGCAGATGGCTACTGTAGCCATGAAATTAAAAGACATTACATTTTGGAGGGAAAGTCATGGCAAATCAGGTTAAGGTTTAAAGAGCAAAGAACTTGTATTATCAAAAAAGGTATATATATATATATATATATATATATATATATATATATATATATATATACATACATATATATATATATATATATAGTCAAAGCTGTTTTTCAGGGTCTATATCAGAACATTGAATTATTAAAATCTCGAATGCTGTAAAGAGAAAAATGCCAGAGTGCTTTTTTTTGAGATCACAGTACAGTGAAGATTGGAATATTTGCCCTTTCCTCACTGTAGTGTGATCTCGAAGTTGGAATATATATTTAGCGGGGGGTGTGGGAGGCAGAGTCCCCCACAATAACAAGTTCAAGGTCCAGCATTTTCGCTATTTAGAGCTTTCAAGATTTTAATCATTTGATGTTCTGATATAGACCCTGTTTTTCATAGTAGTAACATATCCCAGTGGGAGTTGGACTATAAGTATAGCTGTATGTTGAAAAATCAGTTCTTTTGAACTGTGGTGTTTAAGAAAATTTTAAGGGTTCTCGGGACTATGCCATGGTTTATACACTTTCATGTTTGGATTCATACAAGCTCAAATTTCTTCATTATTGTTTACAGGTGGAAAAGATGTTTCAGATGTTTTATATATATATTTTTATATATTTGTATATATTTTTCATATGTCTTCATAAGTTGTTCTTACATGTTGGATTAGTTGGCAGTACAACAAATGTAATAATACAACTTTTGTTTATTTAAAACTTTTACAAGATATTTTAAAGTTTTAATAAGGTACTATTTTTTGTTGAATCATTGCACCACTTAAGTGGAATCATGTGATTGTTTTTTTACTATTTAAAGGTTATGTGTTGCTTATTTAATGTAATCTGAAGAAGTCACCTTAATAAGGTGACGAAAAGCGCTTCATTAAATTGTTTTTGTAAAGTGGTTTGTGGAATATTGCATTGGACTTGGTATTGTTGGTTTCCTTGGAGCCTGTGTGTTATTTTTCTGCAGTTTAAACAGTATTTGAGTTTTGTTCGTTTGTCGGATGGCTTCGAGAATTACTAACGGTCCTATTAGCCCTGTGCTGTTCAATGCTACCCAAACCCAATCTGAATTGCTCAACTTAACGGCTCTTATCAACACACTAACAAACAGAGTTGATGACTTAGCGGTACGTTTGGATTCGCAGTACTTGAGACCTGGTACTATACGCGTTCCCAACAGTAGTGCTATTTCTATTCCACCTGGCCAACAACAAGCTACTAAGGGTACTGACACCACCAGTAACCATAGCATTCAATCATTAAATGAAGTGGGGAACACACTAGTAAATAATTATAACGATTTGGATACCAGCCTACCTCGAGAGAACAGCGTTCCTGGAAGACGTAGCGTTCGTTCAGGGGATGTTACAGAAGAACAAAACAGCGTTGTGGGGCTTATAGGTTTGCCACAGTTCAATGAATGGATTAATGATACTCGGAAGTTTTGCTTTAACCGTGAAACCACACATGGACAACCGGCTGACAACGCTCATCAACAACAGGTTGGTACTGTCTTCATATCGGACAAATTAAAGCTGCTTGACTTGAAACTAGTTAAACTTAAGAAGCTACAATTAGAAACTAGTTATTTCAAAGAATGTATTAACAATAATATTGTGCCAAAGGGCTTGAGGCATCATTTATATCCAACTGGACTTGTGGCTGATTCCCTTTTCCATTTAGAACTCAATTCCCTCTTTGACCAGCAGGGACTTGCTCTCATGGATTTAATGATGAAACATTACAATGCCCAAATAATACAATTATCTAAAGAAGTCTCAGACTTAAATATTTTGATTACTAATCATATGGATTTTTGTAGGTACAAATATGAATATGAGAGATGTTTCGTCAGTATAGACCAACTGTTAGAAAAACTGAAGTTGAACAAAATCAGGAAAATGAATAGGGATCGTGTAGCTTACGATAATGGGTCAGCGTACCCCAAACCGCCTTCATCCCAAGTTGGTCTAGCACTTTATACTGACAATAATTCTAGAGAGACTACTGCCATAAACAACACCAATGCTCATTCAACTACTGACTCGGTCATAGAGGACAGTCTTAGCCCTGATCAAAATTATGTCAGACGGAGTGAGCGGCTCCGTTCTGACAATAAAGAAGGGAACCACAACAACCTAAGGAAAAGTTTGGTCAACAACAACAACATTAATGCGAATAATGTAAATTTTCGCAAAGACAACCATTCTGGTACTATTCCAAAAAAATCAAACAATGCTTATCAAAAAAACAAACAGCGGGGGAACAACAAGTGCAGGAGATAGCACATACTGTGCAACATGAAGTAACTGTCATTAAAAATAAAACTGGGGACTTTCATATTTTTAACTATTCATCAGTTGACATCGATCCAGTTTTAGTTGAACTACTAGCGAAAGGTAATACATTTGTACCTAGTCGACAATTTGACATGGTCCAAACAATAAAGGACCTGAAACTGTTTGTAAGGAAATTAAATTTAAAAGTACTTTTAGGTAACCTGGAGATTTCTGATGTGCCCTTTCGGGTAACCAGTGTGTATAATCCCCCGCTTCATCCTGCTTTAAACATGTTTGAAATTATGACTGAACTGGACTTGAGGTACTTTTCTAAAAAATACAATAGTTTACATTTGGATAAACAGTATGTCAAAAATGTTACATATGATGAAAAACTTGCATTAGATTTGTTTAAATCACTACAATTGAGAGTAGTCAAACCTGACAAAGGTGGTGGTCTAGCTTTATTTGATTTAGTAGATTATGTAAACAGAGTACAGGCACTGTTGGACAATGAGGCTTATGATAAAGCATCAATTAATGAAGTAAATGTCGCCTACAAGCGAATAAGTAGCTATATTAATGATTTATTTATCGAAGCCAAAATTGATATTAATTTATACAACTATATGACTACGTCATGGCCAAAAATTCCTGTTCTATTTGCTTTACCTAAAACACATAAGAATTTGTTTAATCCACCACTTAGACCTCTAATTGATAGCCGTGGTTCTATTACATATACTTGTGCCAAAGTGGTAGACAGTATCCTGAAAAAATACCTAACTTATGAGACTCAAGTTTGTAAGGATTCTTGGGCTTTTTTACATAACATCAACGATTTGGAGTTTGACAAATACAATAATTTTATAACTATTGATGTGAAAGAACTTTATACATCAATTCCTCATTCAGAAAGGATGGAATGGACTAGTTTATTTCTTCACAGTAAAAAAGCCTCTAGTCAAGAAATTTATTTAGTTGATGTCTTATTGGACATCATTTTGACTAATAATTATTTTTGTTTCCAAAATGACCTTTACTTACAGAAACAAGGAGTTGCTATGGGCTCCCCTTGTGGTGGCAGTTTAGCCAATATCGTGATGGCATATTGGGAGAAAAACTATGTGCTCAATAACACTACCTTCATGCCTCTCATTAAATTCTACACGCGTTTCCTTGACAATATATTTATCTTATTTAGAGGCAATGCTGATACAGCAAATGAACTGGTGGAATATTTGAATAACTCTACTACATTTCTTAAGTTTACTTTTAACTTCCAGATTAGTAGCATTGACTACCTTGATGTGAAATTAATCAAGGATTTGGATCATAACAGGTATATATCAAGAATTCATAGGAAAGATACATACTGTAATGCATTTTTACATTTTTCCAGCTCACATCCTCTCCAACAAAAGCGCTCTATAGTCAAAGGTCAAATAATAAGGGCGGCTAGGATGGTGTCTTGTAATTTCCTTGGGGGCATGTTTCAACAAAGAGGATATCCACCATCCTTAGTTGAAGCAATTATTAATGAAGTATGCCTGAAAAGGGCTAACAAGTTCATTATGCCCATATTAAACCAGTGTGTAAAGCCAGTCACCCATGACATAGAGTTGAATGACATCACTGTAATCGATGAGGATTGTGAGATTGGTGTAATAAAGCGTAGTAAATCTACTAATGCTTTTGAACATAGTTTCATTACTCGATTCAGTGCTGATAGTGCACTTATCAGAATCATAATATATAAAAACTGGGAAATATTAAGGCTTGAAAAAATGATAGCAGATAAATTTGATGAAACCCCTAAGATCATATTTAAGAGAGGTACCAATTTGAAATCAATTTTAGAGTCCAATATGAGTAGGAGTCTCAACAGACGGCCAGATATGTCTATTTGCGGATGTTGCAGTATGTGTAAATTTGTGACCACTGGCAACTCATTTATTATCAATGGCATAAAGTACAATATTAAATATAACTTAAATTGTAATTCTAAAAGGGTAGTATATGTTGCACTCTGTTCCTCATGTAAAGCATTTTACATTGGGAAAACAGAGCGTAGACTAAGAGATAGAGTCTACGAACATAATTATGCAATAAACACAAATAAAAATACAAACGCTTTGGCTAGGCATTGCATGGAAAATGGGGGGCATAAATTTAGCTTTATGGCAATAGATCAAGTCCAGTCTAACATCCGAGGTGGCCCTTATAATTTAATTTTGGAAGATTGTGAACTAACATGGCAAATTAGACTAAATGCTTTTGCTGAACCAGGTCTTAATGACCATTGTAATATACAATGTATTCTAAGATTAAAAAGCTTAGACAGGAAGTAAACATTTTTACACATATATTTCTTCGAATCAAGGTCAGGGGAAACCATATGTTATTATTCTAATGCCATGGTTAATACACTTTCATGTTTGGATTCATACAAGCTCAAATTTCTTCATTATTGTTTATGTTTTATATATATATTTTTATATATTTGTATATATTTTTCATATGTCTTCATAAGTTGTTCTTACATGTTGGATTAGTTGGCAGTACAACAAATGTAATAATACAACTTTTGTTTATTTAAAACTTTTACAAGATATTTTAAAGTTTTAATAAGGTACTATTTTTTGTTGAATCATTGCACCACTTAAGTGGAATCATGTGATTGTTTTTTTACTATTTAAAGGTTATGTGTTGCTTATTTAATGTAATCTGAAGAAGTCACCTTAATAAGGTGACGAAAAGCGCTTCATTAAATTGTTTTTGTAAAGTGGTTTGTGGAATATTGCATTGGACTTGGTATCGTTGGTTTCCTTGGAGCCTGTGTGTTATTTTTCTATATGGAGATTGACTCAGTCTATACTTAAATGAATAAATGCAGTCATTGGAAGGTATCACAGTAAAACTGAAACTCACATACTTTGGTTATACGATGCAAAGACAGGATTCACTAGAAAAGGCACTGAAGATCAAAGACAAAAGAAGAAGGGGTGGCAGGGTTAAGATGGATTGATAACATCACTGAGGTAATGAACATGAACTTATAAGAATTTAATTAACTTAAAGTAGCACTTCCTAACAGACAGGCCTGCATGCTTGAAGTCACAAAGAATCAGATTTGATTATACCACCAAACAACAAACCACTGTAAAAATCTTAACACAAAATAAGGTATTCCATTGCCGAATATATATTTAATTTATATACTTACATTAATTTCTATTGAGAGTAAAGTTGTGTGACATATTATTTTCATGTATATATTTAGTACATTTTAGTTCATGTACAAACAAACAAACAAAAAATACTTCTTGCAATTACTGTGTGATCAGATGGCATTAGTAGGTGTCTAACTTTATAGCATGGTTTAAGTTGGGCTAATGTCTTGTTAATGACTGTTTCTGTATATTATGTGAAGATCAGAGCCAGATCAAATGTTAGCCCTAGATATCTTTGTTTATAGATGTTTGGTATAGTGTTGTTTCTATTAACTTTTAATGTTATTGTGGGTAAATTGGCCAGTTTTGGGGTTGAGCCAAATATCATAACACTCTATCTTTATGGGTTGAGCCGCAGTTTGTTATTAGAGGTCCACATGCAAAGAGAAGTGAAGCTGTTTTGCAGTTTATCTTGAAGATCTGTTGATGATCTGGCAGTTTCTTATAGAAGGTTATCTGCATACAGTTACATTGGGTGTTCAGGGGTCATGGGTTATTTCATTAATGAATAGTGAAAAAGGAGCATTCCCAGGACAGAGCCTTTTGGGACCCCAGTGTTTAGGGAACCTATATCAGAGAGGGTATTATTTGCATATACTTGAAAAGGCCTATCTTGTATATAGTTTTTGAACCTGTTCAGTTTGCTGATGTTGAGACTGAATTTACACACCTTGTTCAGTAGTAGGTAATGACCATCTGTCTCAAATGGTCTGTCATTCATGTTACAGTATATGCCATTAGTTACTTTGCAAAGGGAAGACATTATGCTAAATGCATTACAGAATCCATGTTGTTCATCACTTAGTCAGTACTTGCTTATGTGGTCAAAAAGTTGTTTATGGAGCAACTTTTCAAATATTTTGGCTAGTGGACAATTTTGATATGTGTTGGTCATTTTTATAATCCTTTGCTGTACTAACTATTGGGAGGTTAAGTACAGTGTGATAGAAGGGTTTAATGAATATGCCACTTGTTAGCTAGAGAATATATAGTAAAGGAGGTTTACTCAACAGCAATTCTAGTTTGCTGGGTGGGCAGTCACTGTTTTGGATCTATGGAAAACAGTAGGTGGGAAAAGTACATAAATAGCTTACACAACACACAATAGCAATGAAAGATGGGGAGGGAGGGACATTGGAAATCAGATTATCATAAGAAGTAAAGGCCAAAGGCACAGCCTTATAAAAGCAATACAGCAAAAATAGTTGGAAATGTGGGAAAAAATCTCAAGGAACAATCAGGCTAGCTAGAGAGGCAAATAAAGCCAGTATTGGAGTTCTTTCAGAAACTTTAGTCTAATTCACTAATGGGGATGGGGCACTGACAAAATGCAACTTTAACAAGTAAATGATAAGCAGAATGTAAAAGCACTGAAGCACAAACTGGAGCAGAGACATTTCTGTCACTGTTGAACTTATATTACAGTTTAAGGCATCAGACTATGCAGAAAGTTACCAGTAACACTATTTATGAAAAAATGCAGTAATAAATGGCTAAGGCTGAAATCTGGCAATAGTACACAATCCTGACAGAACTGTGAGTTCAGCTACAAGACTATGGCCCCATAGGGTTTAAAATACAAATGGGTAGCTTTTCCAGGTAATTCTATGTATGGAAATTGAAGTGCAGAATACTGTAGAAACACAATCTTCTCACCTTATCACAGCATATCACAGGGGGGATGTGGGATATCACAGACCTCATTCCTTTTGTTCTGTTTTCAAGTGGCATTATAGATGCTTTAAAGGAAAATATGCATTTTTTCATAGGATGTGAAGTCGTGCAGCATAGTTGATACTCAAAGGAATGCAGTTTTTAAATATGGCACTTTACTCGCAGTGCAAGGAAAGCAAAATAATGCATCTGACTTCCAAAAAAACTTGAAAAGTGCACTTAAAGAGCAATTAACTATAATATCAATTGTGGGAAATAACGTGGGGTTAATCATATATTATCTAATTGTAAACATTTAATGAGATAAACCAGCAAAGAAAATTGCTAATTTACTGGGATGCATGAAAAGGCACATTAGTACTAGAAACCAAGAAGTTCTTATCCCATGTAATGTGTTGTATGCAGTTAAGGAGACCACATCTTTGTAAGAAGATTGACAAAATAGAATCATTTAAAGTGTGGGAGCAAAGTGTCATGCATGGTTTTCAGCAGAAAGGGAATTTGATGTTCCATTGGCAAGGTCCACAATCATACTCCTGCAGGCAGAATTCAGTTAATTTGAATAGTGGATTTCCTTCCAACTGAAATGTGGCACTAGAGAATTACTAAAATTGTTACGGGATGCAGAAATGCAATTCCTCTCCACCAGTGCAAGATAGCTGTGCTTTCCAACATGAAATGTCTTAAGCTTTGTGAAGTTTTATTTCTGGTACATTGGCTTCATTGACATCAGCGTCATAAATTTTCTCTGGAACATTGTTGTAAGAGAAGCACATTGGCTAAGTGGTTAGTATTGATGCCTCACAGCTCTTGGTTCTATGTTATAGTAACTGGCTGGCTGCCTTCTATGTGGGGCTTGCATATACTCCCATCATCCATTTGGGTTTCAGCCAGGTAATCCAGTTTCCTCCCTTATTACAAAGACATGTTTTTGGGGAGTCAGTGATACTATTAATTGCCATAGATACAATTGTGATGTATGAATTAGTGTGCACATCCTGCGTCCAATGCAGAAATGGCACTCTGCATTCCACACATTGTTTGTTGGCTCAGGCTTTAGCTCCCCTAAGACCCTGAATATTATAAAGTTGGTGTTGGAGAGTGAAAAAAATTGTATTAGATTTACCAGACGTTGTGTAGTGCTTCCCTATACATTCTCGAGATGAAATTGTTTCATAGGTTCATACTAGGCTATCTGCCATAGGGCATTTATAAGCCTAGCCAGAGTGTGTTTGGCTTTCGCCACCCATTTTAAATGAATTTTGCTATGCCCTTTTTTTGAGGTTAGTATACTGTGCCTCTGTCTAACAGTGACACTGAAGTGATACCCGGGGTAAACCTGCGATCTCCCATCCACTCATCAAGATTCCTCTTGAAGAGAGTCAATGAAGGATTCTGCCTAACCTGGACTGGGATTTTATTCCAGAGGGAAGGGAGCCTCTGGGTTATGAATCTGTCCCTCCAGCATGTCCTATTTATTAGTGCCAATAGCTTGCAGAAAAAGAAAGATGAATGGCATAATTCTGAACACATTGCCGGTACAATTTCTAATTGTACATCAGCAATAATTCAGTTCTTTAGAGAGATTTATCTCTTCTTTGAGTTGGTGCTACCATAAAGTTGGTATATATAAGTTTGGGAAGGAGGGGAGAGGACTTGAACCCTGAAAAAAAAAAAAAAAGAAAGTTTTTGCCCTTTTATATTTTGGGCATTTTTTTGTTCTTTTGGAATGTCTACTTTCAGGAGTTGGCACTCATAGTAGAACCATTATGTAGGGAGTACTAATAGGCTGGGTTTTGGGTAAACTGGGTGAAGCAAAGTGGTCTTTTTATGTCTTCAGGATCTGCACATCATCTACTTGTGAACATGCTGAGTAGTTGTAAGTTTACAGCTCTGTATGGTTGCTGAAGTCAAGAGCTTTGACATAGACGAGGTGATAAATATGTGAACAAATGTTGGAGTTTTTTTAGTTTAAGAAGAATGTTTTAGTGAAAAAATAAAGTCTTTGAGGAAGTTAATTCTGAGTGTACTGGATTCTGAAAAAAATGCTTATTTGACAGTTTCAGTAAACTTAGCAATATGTTTAGTTTCGTTTTATGTTTTGTTTTAGACAATGCAAGGGATATTTTAACACCTTTATTGAAGTATCACTTAAGACACAGGCTTGTTTACTCTAACCCACCCAGCTAATGTAAGGTAGACACAGTAAATGCTTCCCCATTGTTGTCTGTATATTTTCCAGTTCTTTGCCTGTTGCCTGCAGGACAACCAATACAAAGTATATATTTAAATTAGAACCAGAATTTTGTTGTTCTGCTTACATGAAAGCCAACACTTTCTATATTAGCACAGTATTGTAACCTTTAAGTGGATTTCCCATCAACCAGATTTGACATATTGTACTAAAATCATTAATCATAATAAATTTGGAGGTCACAAATAATCAGAACACATTGTATTACGTCTTATTTAACAATTTTAAGTTTCATTTATATTAATTGAAGTGCATGTCGTTTGACACATAACATTTTTCAAAATAAATAGGTTCAATCAACTCTAAAGTAATAAAATAATACTGCTTAAGAGAAGCATAGCAAGGTCATTGGCACCTTCTGTAGTTTCTCTGTCTACCTACCGCTACAAAAAAAAATTTTCTCAATGTTATTACAAAAAAAAAAAAAAAAAAACTTTTGCTGTTGTCTGAAACTGTAGCAAACTGCTTGCTACAAATTTAAGAAGCAGCATGCTGCCGTTAAATCAGCACACACTGAACACTTCAGTGTTTTGGCCGTGAGTGCTATTAGTGTATTGGCATTCATGTATGAAGCCAGAATATCCTTGTAAGCTTCATAAAGCAATGCTGGTATTGCAGTGTGGCACCGTGGGCACCTACTGATCATAGCTGCTAATAGTTTGTGCTTCTGGCACATCTGCTCCCTTCATTCAACATTACTCATGGCTGTGCTGTGAAATTAAACTGTGCACTCTGCGGAAAAGTTGCACATTTAGTGATCCCCGAAACATGGGCTCTGTGTCACACTTTTGCAGTAGGCAAGGTAGTTAAGTTTTTCACTGTTAAAAGCTTGTATTTTGGAACATATATCAGAAACAGATGAAGTGTTAATGAAAAAGAAATTATTGTATAAAGAGACTTTATATATTTTAAAATTTAATACATTATCTCCAGCAGATCTAAATAGTGAATGTAACTGGAGAGTGTTTCTTTAAAATGTATATATGATTATTTTAATTGATGGTTGATTAATTAGGTGATTGTTTGATTAATTGTATTTAAGTGAATATATTTGTGTATATATATATGGAGGTATGGTGTGGCAGATTTTGTAACTCCAGGAAGGCTGTGCCAAGGCGCCAGAGTGTTACTCAGTGTGAATAAACTATTTAATACAAGATTGATAGCATCTTTTTTGCTGGCTTTGTAGTCTGGTGTGTTTTAACACTTGCTTGGTGGTTTTATATATGGTGAGAGATGGCCAGTGGATCACTACAACAATTGCCATGCATTTTTTGAGATGATGCATCTGTTTCTGCTACATTTCGTCCAGTTGGTGAAATCCAGATGGAGTCGAGTACTTCTGTATCCAATGTTGCCCCTGTTAAAACTTGGGGGCATCTGTTAGAAGAAGGAAGAGAGGAAAAGATCTACTAACCCTTTTAATAAAGTGGGTAAAGCTAATACAGTACATTTGTCAACAGCTGACCATACTAATTTAAAGTCACTTGAATGGCTGCTGTTTAGAGAAAATGCCTTACATTATAACATTCTAGGCTTGCAGAGATATTTGGATATAGACATTACCCCTAGGGAGTTATGTTTTGTAAAGAATCCTTCTGCTGCCTTTGATACCTCTGATGTAACTGAACTAGAGTTTGAGAAAAGATGGATTGCTGCCTCCCACAGGTGTGTAAGGGAATAGCTGCTTATACTGATAGAACAAGACACCCTAAAACAGCATAAAGTGAAGGCTGAAATTGCAGCTGCTTGTGATGAACTATCTGGGCAGCTGGGTGGTTCTAAGTTTGAACAATGGTTATGTTCATTAAATATCAAGTTAGAGGAAAACTCTAGTGAAATTATACAATGCAAAATCAATAAGTTACAAAGAGACATTAGAGACTATGACTCTGATTTGGCTTTTAAGAAGGTAACCAACCAGAGGTACCAGAGGCGTTAAAAATGGTTCTGGGAGATCTAAGAATGTCTCCTTTGCCTCTACAAATGGAACTAATACTTCTGCAGGCTCTGATAATGAAAATACAGACTATCCACCGTTCCCTGCTCCACAACAACCTAATTATATAAATAATATGTTTTGGGGTCAAGGGAAACAACAGGGAAGACAGAATGGCTACAATCAACAAAACAGTTTGAAACGATGGTGTGAAGGTAACAGACTTTCAACAGTTCAAACAACAAAATAAAAAGGCTAAATATTGATTTTAAACATGTTTGCACAGTAGTTAGCAGTATAACAAGATGTGATTTGAATAATTGTATTCTGAATTTATCTGTGGTTGATTTAAGTGAAACTGAAATATCTATTTTGAAGTATGGTTTAAAGTTTATACCAACAGCTCTACCCAGAGCACATTTTATTAAAGCAGAAGTTAATAAGAAAATTGCATTTGATTAATTATTTTGAATGTAATTGTGCAAGTATGTCAGTTAATGAAGAAAGTGTATCTGCAAGAGAAGATGAGTTGGTGGATTTCTTCTCTTGTGATTCTTCATTTGAAAGAGCTGAAAATGTTAATGCATACTGCACTTTAAATACTGAAATGGTTACTTATACTAGCACGTTTATACCTGCATTTAATAACCAGGTGATTTTTCAATTTTCTAAGATGCTTAATTTTGCGTTAGAGAAAGTTTTGAAAGTTTTTTCTTCAGAGAAGAAAGACATTTTGTATAACATGAGTAAGAATGAATGGTTGTCTTTATTAAATTTATGTAAAAGATCAGACATAATTATAAAACCTACAGATAAATATAGAAAACGTGTTATGCACTGGAAACAATTCCTGAAAATGTGTATGGATCATTTATCTGATGGCCAAGTATATAGGGCAGTAAATATTGATTTTTATCAAGCTATAATTAAGTTTAAAGAACTAGTAGCTAAAGGCCTAAGACTGGGCTATTTTACAAGAAAGGATGCCCTAAATACATTTAATGTAGAAGGAAGCTCAATGGCCAAGTTCTATTGTCTGCCAAAGACACATAAAAATGTGAGCCCCCCCCCCCTCAGGTAGACCCATAGTAGCAGCAAATAATTATTTTCTCCATAATATGATATTTTTTTTACATTCCTATCTTTTGAACTATGTAGTTAAGTTAAATTCTTATATTAAAGACACTTTCCATTTGGATAAAATAAAGAATGTT